>NC_143427.1:5346250-5646500 GCF_059467195.1 Physcomitrium patens | reverse complement strand
GAGCAACTTTGAAACGTTCTTGGAGGCGTTTGCAGAAGCATTTGGCGAGCATGATAAAGTTCGATGGGCTACAACAAAGATCCGATCGCTACGACAAGGAACACGCTCTGCATCAGTCTATGCCTCGGATTTCAGACAATTGGCAAGTGACATTAATTGGGGTGAAGAGGCATTGGTGAGTCAGTTTTATTGAGGCTTGAAGGATGATGTGAAGGACTTGCTGTTATCTCTTCCTGATCCTCAAATGCTCAACGAAGCTATTAGCCAAGCTGTAAAGTGTGACAACCGCCTATTCCAACGTCGCCAAGACCAACGTCCAAGACACCAAATGACTCGTTACGACGTGACTATGTCTGCAAATAGCTTAAACTCACATTCGGAGGCAACAGACATGCAAATCGACACGGCGCGTGTCCGATCTCTTACTCCAACAGAGAAGAAACGGCGTATGGAGGATGGGTTATGTTTGTATTGTGGAGAAGAAGGTCACAAGGTTGGAAATTGCCCAAAGAAGCAAAATTGGCACCCTGTCAAGACTAGAAGTGCGATGATTCCGGAAAACGACGACGCCCAGCCACATAGGAACCGTGCGGCTGGACAATCTAATATCACGACAACAATCAGGTTCCTCCTTCTCTGTCCAACCTGCCCGTTGCTTTACAATTCCTTTGTTTTTAGGCCCTCAAAAACAAAAAACTTTAGCTTTATTGGATTCGGGGGCATCTACTTGTTTTTTAGATGAAGAGTTTGCTAAACGCCACAAGATCCGTTTAGTACAGAAGTCCAAACCTGTTCACGTAGAGGTGATAGATGGACGACCCTTATTGTCAGGCAACGTTACCCACGAATCAGAACCTATAGAAGTGGTGTTTAAGGACCATAGTAGTCACGTTGTTTTTAATATTATTAGAACTCCATCAAGCCTTGTTATCCTTGGTCTTTCTTGGTTAGAAGATCATAATCCGTCCATTGATTGGAGGCTACGAAGGATAACATTTCCTGAAAAAAATAATAATAAACCTGTTGGTAGAACCTACATGAAGAAATCCATGTTTATTGGAGCGAGAGCGCTCCTAAGATCGTCCAAGGAAGGCGCACCATTTGTCATTTATGCAGCTCCAACTAGCGGCGAGAATATCTCAACATCGAATATACCAGAGCAATATAGGGATTTTGAAGACGTGTTTCAGAAGAAGAACGCCGATATACTGCCGGAACATCGACCATATGATTGCGCCATAGACTTAGAGGAAGGAGCGCAACCACCTTTTGGTCCAATATACAACCTATCGCAGATGGAGTTGGCAGAATTGCGGAAGTACATCGATGAGAATCTAGCCAAGAATTTTATTCGACATTCAAAGTCGCCAGCTGGAGCACCAATCCTATTCGTGAAGAAAAAGGATGGCTCACTGCGGATGTGCGTGGACTACCGAGGACTCAACAAGGTGACCAAGAAAAATCGCTATTCCTTACCTTTGATCTCCGGCCTTTTAGATCAACTTGGACGTGCAAGGATTTTTACAAAGATTGATTTAAGAGGAGCCTACAACCTTGTGCGAATCAAAGAAGGAGATGAATGGAAGACTGCCTTTCGTACAAGGTATGGCCATTTTGAGTACAATGTCATGCCTTTTGGTCTTACCAATGCTCCAGCGGTCTTTCAGCATATGATGAACGACATCTTTCGGGAGTACCTCGATGACTTTGTTGTCATCTATCTGGATGATATTTTGATATTTTCCAAGAATGAAGAAGAACATGAGAAGCACGTTTGTTTGGTTCTTGAAAAACTACGCGAACGAGGACTCTACGCCAAGTTGGAGAAGTGTCAATTTCACCAGAATGAGATGGAATTTTTGGGCTTCATTGCGACTACAGAGGGCTTGAAGATGGATCCAAAAAAGGTAGAAGCAATTATATCTTGGGAAGTTCCGAAGACGGTTAGAGATGTTCAGTGTTTTCTTGGATTTGCTAACTTCTATCGGATCTTCATCAAGAATTATTCTCAAGTTGCTGCACCACTCACGCGTCTAACAAGCAAAGACAAGCTCGAATGGGGATCACAAGCAGCAAAAGCATTTCAAGATCTCAAGACGGCATTCACTACGGCTCCAATCTTGGTACACCCTGACTTTGCAAAGGCTTTCTATTTAGAGACCGATGCTTCAGATTTTGCTTTGGGAGCTGTGCTTTCACAGATGGGCATAGACAAGAAGCTTCACCCAGTTGCGTTCTATTCACGGAAGTTCTCTACTGCTGAGATCAACTACGAGATCCACGACAAAGAGCTGCTTGCTATAGTGGATGCCTTCCAAGAGTGGCGTCACTTCCTCGAAGGAGCTGCACATCCAGTGACTGTTTATACGGACCACAAGAATTTGGAGTACTTCATGACAGCTCGAATTTTGAATCGTCGTCAAGCTCGATGGAATATGTCTCTATCACGATTTGACTTTATTATCACCTACCGCCCTGAAAAACAGCAAGGATTATCTGACGCATTATCGAGGAGATCGTATCTTGCGCCAAAGGCTGGAGAAGCAGCGTTTGAGCAACAATGTACAACATTGTTGAAACCAGAAAAATTCAGGATTTTTGCTACTGTTGCAACTATCGATGACGGCTTCCTCAGCGAGGTACGTACTGCGACCATTGAGGATTCTATAGCTCTTAACATCAAACAACGTGTCGATAATGACAAGTTTAAGGTGGAGGGAGATCTTCTGTATTTTGAGGAGCGGTTGTATATCCCGAAAGGACCAACTCGACTCTGAGTACTTCAATCTCGCCACGACTTTCCAGCTGCGGGACATTTTGGATTCAACAAGACTTTGGAGCTCATTTCATGAGATTTTTGGTGGCCCCAAATGTGGAAGGATGTGAAGGAATTTGTCCTTTCTTGTGATGTTTGTTCAAGATCCAAGATCCCTCGACATCGTCCGTATGGACTTCTCCAGCCATTGCCTATTCCGCACCGACCATGGTCTTCAGTTTCTATGGACTTCATTACGGACCTACCGCCATCGAATTCATTTGACAGCATCTTTGTTGTGGTGGATCGATTTACAAAGATGGCGCATTTCGTGCCTTGCAAGAAAACATCGTCAAGTGAAGACACCATAAGACTCTTTCTTAATAACATATATCGTTATCATGGCCTACCAGATGATATCGTGTCGGATCGAGGTACTCAGTTTGTATCCAAGTTTTGGAGGTCCCTCTTTGAGATATTGAAGGTGGATATTAAGCTCTCTTCGGCTTTTCATCCTCAAACTGACGGTCAAACGGAGCGGGTGAATCAAGTTTTGGAGCAATATTTACGATGCAGCATCAACTATCAACAAGATGATTGGACTGCATATCTACCGCTTGCTGAGTTCGCATACAACAACACTCTTCATGCGTCAACTCAACAAACACCATTCTTCTCCAACTACGGATACCACCCCAAGCTCGATTTATTGAGTTCTTCAGCAAATAACAACCCAGCAGCTGAAGGATTTGTGAAGCAATTATCGGAGCTTCAAGCGACGTTGAAGCTTCAATTGCAATCTGCCCAAGAGAGTTACAAGGCATCTGCAGATAAATATCGAAATGAGGCACCTACTTTTAAAGTTGGAAGTAAAGTATGGCTTCTTCGACGGAATATCAAGACCAAGCGGCCATGTGACAAATTGGACTATTGGAGATTAAGGCCATTTGTTATCGGGAAGCAGATCAATCCGGTGGCATATCGTCTGGAGTTACCAGCTACTATGAAGGTACATCCAGTCTTTCACGTGTCTTTGTTGGAACCTTATCGAGAGTCAGCTTTTCCCCAAAGAGTACAAAGTCCGCCACCAAGTATCGAAATTGAAAACCATGAGGAATACGAGGTGGAAAAGGTACTAGATTCACGGCGTAATAGAAGAAAATTGGAGTATTTAGTGCATTGGAGTGGATACGACATCAATGAACGAACGTGGGAGCGTGCCGAAAATCTTGCCAATGCGCCTAAAAAGGTACAAGAATTTCATCAACGATATCCTCATAAACCTAAGCCGATTCAACGATAGCTTCTTGCTGAAGCTTGCTCATCAAGTAGCATAAAAAGGGAGGAGGGCACCTCCAAAACCCATAGTTCGATAGTGTAGAACTTTGTTAGCAACTATAGTTTGCTCTCATCATTTTAGCCTTTGGACATGGATAGTCAAGATACTACACTTGTTATGTCATCTCAAGCGACTAGCTCACGAAGATGACCGCGAGATGAAGAACCGCCTGCACCACGACGACGTCGGAGGATACCGAGCAACAGATCGCTAGTAATTGTATTTGAGGTCGAGCCTGCCTACGACGGTCAGCCAGAAGGTGTGTTTGGAGGACAGTTTCACAATGAAGACACAGAAGTCCACGCTTGATCAGAGGTTGAAGGTGTTGGTCACTACCGTTGGCTCCAAGGGCCGATGAATCATTTGCCTCGCGAACAACAATTGGAATTCATAGCGGATGTGATGCGACAGATTTTCATTTTCTTGCGTTGGTATTGACTGATAACACATTGCTTCTCGGAGACCTCGAAGCTAGAAGAGGAGGTGATGTCATGGACATACATTGGAAGATTCTTCGAATATTCTTCTAAAATATTCTCTAAAGATTCTCTAAAGATTCTCTAAAGATTCCTTTAGAAGGTTCTAGAAGATTCTTAGAATATTCCCTAAAGATTCTCTTAGAAGGTTCTAGAATATTTTGATAGATTCTAGGAAGTTGCTCGAGAAGTTTTCTAATTACTAGAAGTTGTTGGAGAAGCGTCCTTGTTAGCGGAAGTAGCTCGAGAAGCTTCCTATTCAGTAGTATATATAGGAGTCGAGGCTGAAGGGTTCTTCAGTCTCGACAACACATCTCTTGGAGTTCTAGCTCACCTTTCTGGTGTTGTTCTTGTAATCATCTGTTTAATCTAGTTTTGCCACTTCTTCTTGAACTTCTTGTTAGATTTCAAGTCTGTATTTTGTGTCCGTGACACAATATCAGTTTAGAAGAGGGTAATCCGCAACTTCTAATATGCTTATATCTTATCAAAAAAAAAGGGTAATCCACTCTTAATCAAGATTAGACAAAGCATTGATATTGTAGGTGTACTCTTGTCAATCTGTGAAGGACAAGAACTCGATGAAAAAACAATTCAGACAAGTGAGCCTTCACTCAAAGAAAGGTAACAAAATATAAATAAACAAGTATGTATTTTGAAAGAAAAACTGGAATGGCTATTGCCAAAAGACAAGAAAACTAGAGACCCTTAAAACTAGACTGGAAGCAAGAAAGGAGTTGACAAGAGCGAAGAAGCCTTCACTCTTGTCTCTATATATACTATCTAACTAGGAGCTACGTGGCGACGTTCTATAGGACCTCCAATATGTGTTGACTTTGTAGAACACATGCTTTAACTTACAAGGCAAGTTTTTCTATGTGTGGGCCATATAGTTAGCTTGATCTTCAAGCTAACAACATGTGTGGCACATGGCCAACTTGTTGACCACGTTTTGAATCCTGAAAGTCAATTAAAGACACCTATGAAGTCAAAGCAACGTCTATAAAGCTTCTAGGAAGCTTTCATATTAAATACTATAGAATTAACTTATTTTTACCTACTTTTACTTATTTCTACCTATTTGTATATGTAATTACTAGCTTATATGATTATGTCCATGATAAAATGTCCATATCTAGTTTGAAATGCAATCTTTTATTTGTCTCTTTATTAATATATACTAGATTGTATGCTCCTCATAGATCTATTTTTATATATTTTTTAGTTTGATTCAACTAATTAAGAAGTTTAGATATCAAAGATAGCAAGTACTTATTCTTAACGGTGATTTTGTTGAGTCTTTGATAATTGACATATATCTGTAATGATCTATCTTTTTTCTTCATAAATAAAATTAGAGCTCTTTTTGGAGATATGAAATGGCACATGAAGTTTTTGGCTAGATTCACTTTAATATATTCTTTGAATTCAGCTAACTCATTTTGTAATAAACTATAAATTGGTCCAAATGGCAATTGAGTTCCTTCTTGAAGGTCAATTTAGCACTCATAAGAATAATATTTTGATAGAGTATGCGCATTCTTCTTTTCAAATTCATCTTGAAAATCTTGATATTGACTTAGAATGCCACTTGAAGTGTTTTCACCATTAGAAATAAGTGTGGCACAAATAATATAAGATAATCTTTTTTTTGTAGTGTACAAGAAAGCTATTGTATTTACAAATATAAGATTAGTTGCACTAATTATATGACTTTTTACTTGATTAATTACACTCTTAGTTATACTTTCAAAAAAATTAAGACTATAAAAAATTCAATCTATTTTAGAATTATATATTTTTAGCCATGATAAATCTAAAATGACTAGATTAGAAAAAGATCTAATGATATAAAATATTATAAAGCTACTATAACCATTAGTTGTTACTTCTATAGGAAGGATTTCATGAATAAGATCTTTTAAAAATAATGGATGACCATCTATGACTTCTACGTGAACAAATTTAGTTTACTTCACTAAAAATATGTTATATCTTTTAATAAATTCTTCATCTAAGAAATACATTGAGGCTCCTAAATCTTATAAGGTAGAGGCTTTGTGATGTTTGGGTTCTAAAATAATATTTATTGTAAAACAAAGAGATGATTCTAAGAAGAAAATAGGACCTTTGCTAGATATTATAGAAGGTTTGAGCTTCATAGTTCCTATTGTAGTTGGATAAACTTTTTTTTTATCATATTATTTTTTTTTATAGCTGTACTCTTCAATTTGTGGTTGTGTTGATTCTTTAAAGAATATTAAATAATATCCTTGGATTATAATAAGTACAATCATGCCTGACAACAACAAGTCTTTTTTTACTCAGTAAGAAGTTTAAAATGTATTGCATCAATTTGTATATCCTCTACTTTCAAATATACGTATTGAGGAGACATTGGTGTTTCCATTGAATTATAGTACTATTAAAGAGTACTTGTGCAATTCTAAAATTAAAATTTTAAAATTTAATTGTCACATTTCATAACAAAGTTAATTATTTGATTCAATGTTTGGAGATTAGGTAAGTTGTGCATCAATTTTTTTACCTCATATTATAATCCGTGGAAAAATTGATTAATAAGTGCAACATTATCTTACTTAATATCAATTGCAAGTTATCAAAATTATAAAGCATATAATATTATTGTTCGATTGCTTTATTGCAAAATTTTCATCTCAATCTTGTTTTTTTATTAATAAATAGATATACTTTTATAAAATTAACTTGTCTACTATTCCAAAATTAATGTTGTAAAACATTTGTCCAACCGTAAATATCAAACAAAATTATAGTTTGGAAGTATTGAATACTTCTATTTATTTATTTATCTATGTGCATCCTTAAACAAGTCATGTAAAATTAGATGAAGGCATTTTCCATCACAATAAAACAATGTTTACCTTTAAGAAAAATACTGATACATTAGCTGTTTCAGAAAGCGAAAATGATATAAACTTCATACTTCAAATTAACTCTATTAAAAAATAAAAAGGAACTTGTGGACTTCTTACACACATAAAATTTACATTTCTAGGATGATATTATGGAGGGAAGATAATGGTTCAGCTCTTTTGTAATTACTTTCTCATGCTCGAATGCAAACAACGTACTTTTGGTTTAGCAAGGATGTCGGATTCTGCTTTATATGCATATATATATATATATATATATACGTGTCTATCACTTGGGACTTGGTACTCGGGCTCCTATGATCCACAATTTGGAGTCCAGCTTACATACAAGAGAGCCGCGGCTTTACGGGCCCTATCTTATTGTAATCCAATCCACCCCCATCCAGTCAAACCCACAGTTCCTCAACCATGGAACTCTGCTCGCTACTCACCGCATTTCTTCAGCAACTGTGTGGAAAAAAAAAGGCCCCTGTCAGAAACACGTGGAATGTCTGGAGTCGATGTGCGGCAAATGACGGGTAACCCGAAATTCTGTGCTGGTCGTCCGGGGTTTGGGCGGGGGGGGGGGCGGGGGACAAAGTCCGACGTGGGGTCAGAGAAGTGGAGCTGGTTGTTGGAATATTCTTAGAATCGTTCAGACTTATGGTTGTTATTATAATCACGAAATGAGGGCATCTGGAAAACGGGATTTAATGGAACATGATTACTCAGGAGAATCATTTTGGGACCTATAAATAGAACAGTTCCCATGTCTTTTTAACTTTCCAAAGTTACATGTTCATTATTCTCTGTTCTTTTCATTCCATTGGCAGCCTGGATCGGTGACTTAGCTATCACTTTTGCTGATCAGGCTGGAGACCGGGGTGAGTTGCTGAGCAGGCTGGAGACCAAAGTGAATTCGAATAGGATCGTGCCATTGTTGTAAAAATGAACATTTATATATTTATATATGTAAATAATACATGCGATCATGTACAGAGGGAGACACGTGGCAAGTAACCACTTTGGTATGTGAATTTTGCACACTGAAACTTTAAGTGAACTTCCTTTGAGCCTTAATGCAACTTATTATAAAATCATGATTCAATTTAATAGAACATAATAAGTTGATGGATGGATGTATTCATGCAAGACTGTCTTGGTTGTACAATACTTGAATCACCTTTCCATTTCATTGATTTGAGAAGAATTTCATACCTTTTTTTTAATTCACTTAAAGGGTTCAGGTCTTTAAAATAGTGGAACAAACAAAACAAATGCTTTTTTTGTTGCAATTTTACATTTTTTCATGCAGTGAAGACATGAAGTGCAAGGTTCAAAAAGTCATTTACTCATGGCATGTATGCCTCATAGCTGATGGATTTATGGATGAATATGTTAGCAAACTGAGAGATTGAGTGAGGTTCATGCCATTTGTTGACAATAGCTCTTGAATGAATGAATGAATGTGCCATTGATTGACTAGGACAAATTGTTTGATGATACATTATTGACAATGTATATTATAGGATATTGGTAACACCACCATAATTTTTGCTATTGCTACCACAATTTGTCATCTAATTGACATTTTTTTATAGTTTTTTATTTCAATCAAAATAATTGAAAATATTTTTAATATTTCTTAAATATTTACAATTTTTAAATTTAATTTTCATTTAAAATAATTAAAAATATTATTAAGTCTAAGTTGTGATGGAAATAGCAAAAATATAATGGTAGTATACAATGAATGGCAAATTGTGGTAGCAATAGCAAAAATCATGGTAACAGTAGCAAAAATTGCAATAGCATGAGCAACATCCATATGATAATACATTTGAAATATGTATTGATATAATGAATGAACATGGAGTGCTACCAAAAAGACATTAACTCCTCTTGAAAACGTTATTAACCATAACAAGCATAAAAATTCAAAATCATTTGATCATTGCAATAGTCATTGTCAATTCTATTGGCTATACAAAATAGTGTTTCTAATGTCACCATAATTTGCCATCTAATATATGCCATCACAATTTTGCCAATGCCACCACAAGTTGCCTTAAATTTATGTTACACACCACAATACACTTATTAAATACTAAAATGCACATCCATAAAGCATGTATATTTTATCCATTGTAGTGTGCATTGGCAATGTTCCATAAATGCATTGTGGGGTACAATACTAGTTTATGGCAGCTTATGGTGGCAATAGCAAAAACTATAATAATATGTGGTGAATGATAAGTTGTAAGGGCAATAGCAAAAACTCTAGTATTGGCAAAATCCTTACACATAGAGAGAGAAAAAAAAAACATTAAAAAACATTAAAAAAACATAAAAAAAACATAAAAATATAAAAATTATATATAATCTTATATTAAATTACAAATGAAAATTTAAAAACCACAAATTTTTTAGAGATTTTTTAAATTGATCCAAGTATGAACAAAATTGATCCACTCACCATCATTGGTTGCAAATCCAACCTTTTTTTATGGTTTTTTATTATTATTTCATTGTGGTATTATTTTTTTATTGTTTTATTTTATACTATAAAAATGGCTCAATTTATTATCTTTATAAATGATTTTAATCATCTTATTTTCTTGAAGTCTTGTGGACAAAAATGTTTTAAAGTTTGGATGATCTATTATTAAATCCATTAGCATTGTTTTTAGGTGTGTAACACTGTGGATTTTGACCCGTTTCTATATGTTGTATTTTTGGTTTGACACAAATTGCATAAAAAACTTCACCGTTACTGTGTTATGGTTTGTAATCACAGTTTTACAAAATGATGTGTGTGTGTGTGTACATATATATATATATATATATATATAATTTTGTGTGTATTTGTGTACTTTTCAATCTTCTATTTTATGGTTTATTCATTTTATATCTATATTTATCTAATGAAAGAGTACAGCTATTTATATTTTTTATTCAATGTCTGAAATGTTAATATAACTATTCACGTGTCAGGTATGTGTATTTGTGTGACTATCTATACATCTGTATGTGTGTGACTGAGAAAGAGTATTTGTAATTGACTGTATTTATTGATGTTCAGTCTATAACAAATAAAACCATTGAACCTTGAATTTATATAAATTCAAATGTTTTTTTCATTTTCTTTAGTATTTTTTGCATTATCTTTTCAAAATCTTCAAAACATCATTCTATGCATTTCCCAAATTTATTTTATTTTTTTGATAGAAAAATGTTTATATATATATATATATATATACACTCAAACATTCATTGTTCTGTTGTAACAAACAGTGAAAGCTAATCAGTGAATCTCTAATTACTAAGTTTGACAGCTTTCTAAATTAAATTTACAATATATCTTGTCAACTTAATCTCATGGCTTTGCAATTGTCATTGCAACAAGCATCCACCCATTATGCCTTAATAAAAGTCATCCATATTTAACACAATCCACTAAGAAACTTCATATAAATAAGTTTGTGTGTGTGAATATACATACATACATACATACATACATACATACATTTTAAAGGAAAATGGACAACAATTAAACAATTGGGAAAAGAAGGCGTACCATGTTCCAAAATTTTCGGGTGATTGTAACAAATCCAGTGAGTTTAATATTGACCGAAGTTGAGAGATGGTTTCAGCTTGGAATTGACAACGGTGAAGGTATTTTTTTGGATTTGGGCAGGACAGAATGGCCGACTGGGGCAGTGGAAGAAAGTTGGAGTTGGATCAGACTGGGAGGGGCAAGGGACTGCAATTTACGGAGGAGAGCTCATTGCGCTGCTTCACCTCCCACTCACACATCATCTGCCCCAACCCTGTCGAACCAGCAGTTGACTTCAAATGGGGCCCACCATTTCTTATCTGCCCGCTACCCGAGCCTATAGGAATTTTCTATAGATCTGCCCCTCTAGAGGTTGGCTTTCACCGGGCACCTGCTCTCAATGAAGGTTCTGTGGCGCAAAGTGCACGAGCCCCTGCCCAGGCTACCGGATCCACCGGTAACTCATGCCACCCCACCCCACCCCCTCCACCCGCTTTTTTTCGCTGAGATGGGGAATCGTATAATCCACCGGAGCCAGTCAGAGAGGCCGCCCCACCCTTTAGTCATTGGGCTTCCCAGAGACTCATTGGGTGTCCATCCGCAGTCTCATCTTCCCTTCTTCACGAGTATACCAACCACGGGAACGAAGGCATCTCCGTCGCGATCTCCCTGATGCCCCTCGTTCCCCCCCCCCCCCCTCTCCTGTGCCGGAGTCCACATATTGAGTCACTGTGACGCTATTGGCTGTTCTAGTTCCCATCCAAATACCACACGCGTGGCGCGTATTCAGCAGCGTGTGGGAAAGGGGTCCGTTTTGAGAATGAATTCAATTTTAAAGGGCAAACAAAGAGTATTCTGAAATTTATCATTCAGTGATGAAAAAGCGCAAGCATCTAATGTAATTCTAATGGGTCACTTACATCAATGTCATTGTATTCATGGTTGAAACATGAAAATCATTACCCACTTTCAAGGAACGATGTGTTTGATTCTCATTGGTTTGTAAAATTGTTAAAATTGTACGACTTTGCAACTAGAGGTGGAAGATAAATTAGTAATCTGGAAAACAAAACAATTGATAATTCCCATTTCATATTTGAATGCCAAAGCCAAAGCCATGATAACCAATCACCATAGAATCACCATCACATATTATCTGAACACAAAAGAAAATGTCAAATTTAAAAGTGAAGGTTGACCTGCATGTATTTATACTAAACATGAGGATTCACTTTAAGAACCTCCATGTTTAATTGTGTATATATATATATATATATATATATTATTTTAATTTTTTCTTATGTTGAATATTATAAATTGTGTGAAACAAATTGGAGAATCTATCCTTGGTTGTCTGGAGTGGTCAAGGAAGAGAGCCTCTATAATTGCACCACAGCCAGGTCACCAAATTTGAAAGCCTGCTGGAAGTCTCCCTCCAGGTTTCTTTGCTCTTATGTTAAAATGACATAAAAAAACAGGAAGGCATGACAGGAGAAAACACTCAGCTGCTTAAAAAACTGTTTGGCACTGTGGACATTTCCATTTATAATGTAAGCTACTTTGCTTGTTCAAACCCACTTTTCTTTATTATGTCTTCATCTTTCTTTTACTTATTGGCCATTTGTTTTTATCCTCCAAAAAGACAACAGAGTGTACAAAATCGAAATTGTTTCCAATCAGCATGTGAGAAGTGTAAAATTTAGCTGTAAAAAGTCAATGATGGACCCTCAAACACCGACACGTGTCAATCGTCATCCATGATTGGATGTTCTGTGTCATCTAAATAATTTCCCAAACAGAAGGAATTCATTGCTTCCAAATATGCAGTGTAAAAGAAATGTTTGTCATCTCATTCAATATTTTATTAGAATGCACCCACCTTGGTCATCTCATTCCAATTGCATTTGAAATCACCCTTCTTATCATGAAAAGGAATTGACCTCAAAGCTGACCTTTTTATTGAAGCTTAAGAAATCAAAGTTTGACAATTAGGTCTTTTTCAGTGATGTGTGCAAATAAAGTTTGTGCATTTTTCATTGTCAAAAAAACAAATGCAATGGAGCATAGTGGTTTTTCAATTCCCTTAATTCACATACAATTAGAATAAAAACATCAATGTGGGAACTCTCAAATCCAAACAAACACAAAAACAAATTGACCTTCACTTTAATTCCTCTTCAAAAAGAACATTGGTTTGTTTTCATTGTTTACATGTATGGTAGATTTTTGGCTTTGATACTTTCTCAGGATGAGCATTAGTATCATGTGGGGTTGAACACAAAACTAGATTTGGCATGTTGTAAATTTTTAGCATCATAATATAAGCAATTACTTCACTTTTACATCAATAACATTTCAAAATTAAATCCACACAATGTAAAGCTTTTTTCATAAAACATCCTTGCATATTTGGTACAGATTCATCTTACACACAAGCAAATCTAAGATGTTCTCATGAAAATATTTTCTAATCACTGTGCAACCAATTTTTTGCATATTTATTTATTTTCTGCAAAAGAGTTTTAGAATGTGTATGTGAATATAAACAATGTACACAAAAATACTTGCATACATAAAACATGGAGAGAAGGGATCAAGCAGTTCAAGATGGATTACCCTGGTGCAGTTTGGCATCCATCCATGGATCTGTGAAGATACAAAGCAATTCTTTCACCAATATGAAGTTTCCAAGTAGCTGCTTGGCACCAAAGACTTATTCTATTGCAGTCACCAATAGAATCCTCCCTCTTGTCTAAGCATGAATATAAAGCAAGCCCAATCCAGGTAAATAGGTTTTACAGCAAATCAAGAGGAAAAGCATTGCACCATGCACAAGCCCCACAGGTTTTCCTCAAACCATGCTATGTTGACACATGTACTTCAGCATGAAACTGTATGAATGCTCAAATCCTCCAAAACCCCAGGTTTAAAATTGAAAGGAAGGGTGTCATGTATGTATGTGCACATACTCAAAAATTACTTTGTTCTTACACAAATAAATCATGGCATAGTATTTTATGTCCACAAGCTATTATGAAATTGAGCTACTGAGCATCTAAGCTAGTGAACAGGACAACAGGACTTTGAGATTTGGAAGCTGCAACAATTGGGGTTATGACACCTTATAATCCAATTTTTCGTACTTTTGAATCATTTTACATTTGGAAGTTAGAGAGGACACACACACCTAAATAAATTAACAGAAGTAAGTGTTCCTTTAGGATGTGAGGAACAAGGGTGTTGGTTTGAACTTTCAGTTGCTCTCTGAGTGACCTTACAATGTACACTTGGACCTTCACAATCTCAGAACCTTATCAATAGCAATGACAGCATGTAGGGCAAAAGAGGGATCCCATCACAGCAGTATTTGTGTAGTTGATACAACACCTCACTTGGGTATTATTTTTTTTTTGAAAGATTGAATGGTATTGAGAGGAACTTAGGGTTAAGTAATACATGAAAATGGCGAGGAGAATGGTTCGAAAAAACACAAAAGTAATGCAAACAAACAGACATGCATACAAAGGCTGTAGCAAATTACCTTCTTCTTGGGCTTCTTCTTCCAACATCCCTTCTTTGCTGTCAAGCCATTAAACTCGAATAACTTTGAATTATAAAAACGTTAATTTTTTGGTTCTGTTTTAGTGAAGATTTCGATTGAATATGTATCCATGTATATACAGTTCAAAATAAACAAATTTGGATGGTTATTTGATTTCCTTTTGTTACAGATGGAGAATTCATCCTGATTATTCAACATCAAGAGGGAGGGCAGGCAGGGCATCATTGGTACTAGGGGGCAATGAGCTTAAGTGTGTCAGGCAATAATGCAGCTCACTCATATCACACCCTCCTCCCCTGCTCTGCTGTGTCTGCCCCCTACCTTGCACTAGTGCTTTGCTTCTGCCAGCATTGCTGTCAACCATTCTGATTCTCGATGTGGAGAACAGCTAAGCTTCCTCTGCTTCTTGTGCTCAATCACACACTACTACTACAACTTCCAATATTACTACTAATATTTACACTATTGATATGGCCCCAATCCTCCTTCACTTATGTTGAACCAACAAGTTTGGGCTCATACCCATCCCAATCGATCAAAGGCTGAGCCACAGCCTTCCAATCAGAGGGGGAGGGCTACTTTTTTCATTCTTCCTACATGGCCTCATTCATTACAAGAGAGTACTTTCCCTCTCAACAGGTGAAGGAGGGCAACACATTTACCATCCATGGAGGGTGAGAGAGAGCCTGTGGTGTTGGTCTTAGCAGTAGCAGCAGAGGCAGATTACAAAACTACAATGCAGTTGAGTCAGTTTGGGGGGTGGGGAAAAAAACAGAAAAAAAAATACAGAGGAAGAGTCTGTAGGGTAGTGTCTATGTGTACTTTGACTGCCCCCCCCCCTTCCCCCTTGTGTTTGCCGATGGTCACATCAAGGCCATTTCAATAATAAATGAGTAAATAAATAAATAAATCAATAAATAAAGCCTGGCTCTGTTTGGTAAACAGCCTTATTATACTACATGATACCCATTTACTTATTGTATTACATCCTTTGTTTGTATAATGAGGGTGGTCCCAAAAACTGTAACCACACAGACAGTGGAAAAAGAAAAGGAAAAGGAAAAGGAAAAGGTAAGAAAAACGTTTATCTCCTTTTTCTAAACATCAATTGGCTTGAGTATCTCTTTGTCTTTCAAGTAAACAAGAGAATTGTATATTTGATGCAGAAAAGCTGTTAAGATGTGATGCTAGTTTTGCATTGTACCAATTCCGGAAAACTGTGTTAAAAAAGCAAAGAAAAGAAAAAGAAAAGAAAGAATTGGCAATTAGCAAGTTTGAAATCAGCACCTGACTTACTTGTTCAAATTAATCTATCAAACCCTCCATATTTATTGTTTTATCTATTTCATTTATTCATCCATATTAACATTAATACATATTGAATTCACCAGTAGTATCTTAGTGCATGCAATGATTTTTTGCTTATTCCATGATTAGACCAGGCTCCTCGACCTTCTCTGTTAATCTGTACTTGGGAAAATATACTAAAACAAAAACTATGGGTTTAAGAAGCTTCATATGTGCGTCAAAGTAATACAAACACAAGTGAATGAGGGAACCTTCAATGGAACTAATAACAACTACCAATGCTACTTGACTGGCTCAAAAGACTCAAACATGTTGTATAAACAAATGCATGTGAACAACAAGAACTTATTGGATGAATGTAATCATGCATGCAGACATTCATTGTGAAAAGCATCATTTCAAATACCTGAAATAAAAACCACTTATTCTGGTTAAAATAATAATACTAAGAAAAACAGTCATGCTACCTAAAACCCTTGATAGAAACCCCTCAATAATTGCATACAACAATAATGTGTACCTGAAAACATTGGAACACAGTTGAGTACTTGTGGCTGATAAATATTGCACGCATTTATATACTTCAAAACATTAAGAATAAAAGATAAGAAAAACAAAAAATCCTTGCTTATTGCGAAATTTCTTTTCGGTAAAAAAGAAACCGATTAATAAATTAGTTAGTTTTAAAGCCTCTACACATTCTCTGAGGTCTCAGTGCAAATTATAAAGTTGAAAAATGAAACATTATAAACACAACTGACTTCACTAATCATCTCCATCTCTATTTCAAGATCAACACCATGATGGACTTTCTCTTAAAGAAGTATAAACTGGAAATTTATTCTATGGTAAATCCTATTTGTAGTTTACCAAACAATTCCCACTTCAGGAAGGAAAGGGTTGCTTGTTCTCTACCGACCGGAAGATTATGCACATGGTTGGTGATGGTGGGGGGGTGGGGAAGGGTCCGGTCAGCTGCCCGGCGGGCAGTGACCCCTGGTCGTCGTCCCCCAGGTGCGCTTTTTCTTTCCATGAGAGCTCATTCGTGACACTGGGCACCCCACCACTCCACAGCCACCCACTCTCCTGGCACCCAAACCCCGCCCACGACCCGCGCTGCCCCTCCCTCCATCCCCCCGTATACCCCGGGTATGGCTGCCGGCCGGGCAGATGGCAACGCGGGCTGACCGGGTGGCCCGTGCGACGTCGTGGTACTTGGGAAGGGATGTTGCTTTCGTCGTCTCTCCTGACGGACTCGTTTTCTGCTTCTTCGCTCCCCCTCTCTCGTCCCATGACTTGCATGCTGTGTGTGTCTGCGTTTGAGACTGGGCTTACCTTTCTCCATTCTCCTTTGGAACCTCTGGGCGTTGCTTCTCCAATTCGTTGGCGCCGGTGAGGTGTTGGTTGCGCGCGGGTTGGTGTACCAAGGTGCGGCTTCGATCGGGGCATTTGCGTCCCTGTGTTGGGCGTGCATCTTGCAATCGGTGGCGTGTTCAAGGTGTGGACTCGACTCTGGGAAGGGTTTGGAAATTGAATGGGGTGGCGGTGTTGTCGGGGTTTTTGATGTGATTTGGCGCGGGAAGGCGATGGTGGGAGGTTGGGAGGGCGGGTGCGGGTGGAAGGGAGGACCGGTTTGTGGGATTGAGTGTGGGCGCGTTGGTTGTGAGAGGCCGGGGTGGAGGGAGGGTAATTTTGATGGTGGAGAGCTAAGAGTTGTGGCGAAGGTAGGGATGAAGTGGATGTTGGGAGGGAGTGTGAGGTAGGTGCGAGGAGCGTGGGAGAGGGATGATTGAGATCGGGTGTATGGTGGGGCGATTGATGGTAGGAGCGTGGTGGGTGGTGGTGGACATGGAAGGAGTCGAGTGTGGGGCAGTTGAGTGGGAAGATGGGGGAGGAATTGTTGTTGTGGATGCGGGATGAGAAGAGGGTGTTGGATTCGGGGAGTGGTGTAGAGGGATGCATTGTGTGGGAGGAGTGGAGTGCGTCGTAGGAGTTTGAGATGGAAGCGAGGAGTGGAGAAGAAGTGGTGGTGGAGAAGTAGTATGATTGGGTTGGGTTAGGAGGGGAGGGTGGCCGTGAAGTTGAAGGTTGAAGGTCGAAGGTTGAGGGGTTAGGGGCGTGATTGAGTGGTGATCGTTAGGAACAAGAGTTCTTGGCAGTGGTTTCTTTAAATTGTTTGAAAGAAATCATGATCGAGTAGTAATGTGCAGACTGAGAGAGCTTTCAAGCTGGTCTGATGTGGACTTGCTTTGGCGTAGTTGTTTCTACCATTTTATAGTGTTGGTGCTGTTATCCGGTTTAAGTGTTTTTGTGGTGACCGCTCGGGGCTTTGATCAGCGCTATTCGTGGCGTTCACGTTGTGGTCAACGCATCAGATCTGAGTCTCGGGCTACGCTATCGGCGTTCACATCGAAACAGTTGTGCTGGAATAGACAGCGTTTAGTTTCAGTTAAGCTGTTTGTCTTGTCGTTTCAACACACCGATGATTTTGACGCAGCTATTTACTGTGTGTTAAGGTTGGTTTTGGTGCAAGGGGTGAGTGGCGGTGTTGTGACGCAGTGATCATTGCGGTTGTGGTGTACTTGGTTAATTTTTGTCATTTTTACTTGGTTGCGTAGTGCGAGGGAATTATAGGAAAGCCGATCTGCAGTTAAGCGTTAAGTTCCAGCGAAGTTTTCTGTGGGTCCGTGGAGTGCAGATAGCTGAAAATGAAAGAACAGCATATGTATGTTAGTCGAGAGTGGACAGCTTTTGAGCCGAGATTTTGTGTTCATTGGATAAGTTCGTCTACCGAAATTCGTATTGCTTAGTATCAGTGCGGCCTATTTTCCTGCAAGGTTCTATTTAGTCAGGCAGTGTCTTTACGGGTTGAGTAAGGGTTTTGACGGGGTTTTTGTGGACGATCGGGGGGCGATGGGGGACTACTCGAAACCCTGCCTCTGTGCACCTTCTGTCTTCCGTGTGTTACAGTTTACTGAAATGAAGTCCGAATTCCATGAAACGTTCTGAAGTCGTAAGTGATGACGAAGCGTTATTGAGGGGTTAGTATGTCTGAGGGTTTAAGTTAACGTCTTTACTTAACAGTCGTTTCTTCGGAGTGCTTGTTGCTACCTTAGATAGGTGGAGATCTTTACAGCAACTAGTAATGAATTCCTAAGCCTACAGTAGCATGCATCGAGATTTATGAAGTCCAGATTTGGGAGAATTTTTTCCTATATGCCATTCAAACCTTTTATATTCGTAGTAATGTTCCCATCAATTTCATATGTTGGAAGTCACAGCTTTCTGCACACATCGAAGTGGCTCAGTTTCTGTCTGCAACTTCGTATAACGTATGCGTGCCGCGTTCTATGGCACTATCATAAGTGTGTCGTTCTTCGTAGCTATGCTCTGCGTTCAACTTGAGGAATATGCAGCCGTTGGACCAACAAATGCTTCACACGCTTTTAATACGAAGTAGTCCAGGAACTGTCAAAAATACATATCGTTCGGATCACTACTCTGTGTAACGCAGCTTCCTACAGAACTGCATGAACCACTTGAGGTGGATACTTGTTTATTTTTCAACTGTTTAACTTACAGCTGTGATTTTTTTTGTCCAAAAAGAATGTCAAAACCACCATAAACACCAACTGAATTACAAACAGGTTGTAGTCGATGCACAACTCTTGAATCCAACACCACGCCCCTAAACTCTGTACATTTGCAAATCCCAATACTAATTGCTTCCTGCTTTGCAGCACTTCTTGTCATGCTACTACTCTTACCAGAAACCTCAACAACTTGGTTCCGCTGAAAATCCACACCACATTCAGGAAGTTACTGGTAATGGCTAGCGTTTGACGTACACGTAAGCAAAGATGGAGCCTCGAATTCGAAGAGTTGGTGGCGGTTTTCCCGGATACGATGGCCCTGCGCTTCCGCGTGGTCTGCGGTCGCAGCGGGTACGATGTCTGCCCTGGCATGAATGCAATGAGTCCAGCATCGGTATGTAGATGCCTCGGCGATTGCAGCGTAATTGTGTCGCAGGAGCTGAGATTTCCTTGCATGAATCTGGCGAATGGTTTCTCATTCCTCTAACGTGATGCACGTGTGACTGAGGTGCAGGGGCGATCAGGCGATGCCGCGAAGGGGCATGGCGTGAACCTGGCTCGCACTGGAGTGTTCGAACTGCTGGCGACGGTGGCAGGCCAGATACTGCAAGACGCGAGAAGCGACGATCCGAACGGCGCGAAGCAGGGTGATGGCGAAGGCGCGAGGGGCAAGTCGCAGTCTGGGATGGATTCTCAGATATCAGGGCTGGACAGCGTGAAAGACTTCACGTCCGTGGACAAACCGCAGTCGAGTGGAAGCGGGAATGCGTATGCAGGGGGCGTGACGCATGTGAGCTCGGTGGACGAGGTGTCTGTCGAGGGCAGCAACGATGGTGAAAGCGCGAGCTGTGGGGCGCGGAGTCCAGCACAGGAAGAGGATCGGGGGGCGTTTGTGAAGGATGTGGCGGTGGACGAGGGCAGCGGAGCGGTTGTACATACGAAGGGGTCGGCGATGGAAGGCGTGGTAAGTGTGGCGGCGACGATGTTGGTTGAGGATGGGATGTGGGTGGTGGAGGGTGGGGAGTGTAGGGTGCGGTAGATGCGTGTTTTGAGGTGAGCGATGTGCAGTGGATGCGGAATGCTGATGGTGAAGTTGGCGGAGGATTGCAGGTGATGGCGCCTGTGTGTGATAGTGACATGTCGAGTACGCAGGCTGGAGGCGAAGTGGGGTCGCCCCGCTGCGGTGTGAAGGAGATGGTGCAAGTTTCGGGAACGTATGGCGGAAGCAGAGAGGTGGAGCGGTATTCTACGGAGGAGGTTGGCGCAGCAGCGGAGGAAAGGACGCACGCAGCGGTGGAGGTGGTGGGAGAAGAGATGGTGGTGGTGGAAGCGGGCGTGGGCGTGAAGCAGGCGTCATCGAAGTCGGAAGCGGTGGTGAGTGAGGCGCTGGTGTGCTCGAAGTCGATGGAGGCAGAGGGGGTGTGCGGTCCGATGGACGGAGGTGGTTGCGAGGGGTGGAAGAGGTCGGCGACGTCGGTTGCGGAGATGCAGATGCAGTGCAAGATGTCGGAGAGCGAAGAGTACGGGGAGTCGGCGGAGGTGATGGAGGAAGGCGAGGAAGGGATGGAGGATGACGATGCGGGGAGCATGGAGGTGGAGGTGGAGGTGGAGGAGAGGAAGGTGGTGGTGTCGGGGAAGAGCAAAGGGAGGGGGGGTTCGTGCGGGAGGTTGGCGGTGGCAAGTCCAGGGGTGGCGGAGTGCAAGAGCAGTCGGCCGATGGTGAGGAGGGTGATGAGCAGAGTGGAGGGGAAGTTTTACAAGAAGGAGCACGGGTATGGGACGTCGCAGCGCGTTCACCCGGAGACAATGACGACGAAGCTAGAATCGTACAGCAGGAGCTTGAAGGTGCGGAGGGCCGTGAAGGTTGCGAAGCGCAACCACGTGGGCGGGACGAGGGCGAAACGGCAGCATGCGGAGATGGAGTCGACGGATTCGGGGTGCAGCGAAGGTAGGAGGAATGCGTGGCGTGATGGTGGGGATGTTGGGGAGGGAGAGTTGTTATGGGGGTGGGCAGGATGCGGTGATTGTGTGGGGGCGTGCTGATGGTTGGTACTGGACTTCTATGAGGCTTGCGTCCAGCAAGCTAAGGAGCTCTGTACTCAGCTGCGTGGTTGCGTGGTGGGGTGCAGATTGTGGATACGGGAAGAAGTCGTACTTGGGCGGGATGGGGGCATACACTCGACAGCGGACGACGCGAGGAGCGGCGAACAAGAGGAGGAAGGTTGCGGATGGTAGCCCCAAAACCGGTCCAGATTTGCATTTGAGCAGCAGTGATTTGATGGAGCTAGAATACGAGTGTGTAGGTGGTGAGCCTCCTGCGGCTGCAGCCAAGATACGCAGTGGTATGTATGCCTTGTTTGAGCTCGAGGGAGTGTGGTGGTAGGGGCGGTGTGGGGGTGTGGGTGTGGGTGTGGGAAGGGGGTAAAATGAGCGGGAAGGAGGTGGAGACGTGCGTGCGAGGAGGAGGGGGGAGGAGTTGGGGACGGGGTGAGGAGGCGTGGGTGAGCCGTGGTGGTTGTGGAGGGTAGGGTGGGATTGGTGAGTGGAGGTGATTAGGAGATGTTGGAGGGAGGGAGCGATGGGGTGGGCGGGAGTGTGGGGCGGCGATGGATGGTTGGGGGGGGGGGGTTGGGATGGGAGATTGATGGGATGTGTGGGTGCGCGTTTGTGCAGCAAAAGCAGCGAGCGTGGCGTCGTCGCCAACGTCGAGATCGGCGAAATTGGGTTCGAAGAAGTCAGCGGAGACACATGGTACGTGGGCGGAGGTGTGGTGCGTGAGAGTGATGTTGGAATGGTGTGAAGGGGGTGGGGAGGGTGAGTGTGATGGGAAGCGGAGGTAACGGGTTGGTGTGGTGTTGGGGGGATTGTGCAGTGAAGTTGAGCATAAAGTCGTTCACGGTGCCGGAGCTGTTCGTGGATCTGCCGGAGACGGCGAGCGTGGGGAGCCTGAAGGTAAGGGGCGGGAGTGGTGGCAATTTGATGGTGGGTGAGGTTGTTGCGGAGTGGGATCGGATTGAGGATGGGACGTGGTGCGAGTGGAGTGACGGTGGTTGTGTGGTTCGGTGCGGTGGTGTTCAGAGAGCGGTGATGGACGCAGCGATGAACTTGCTGGGAGGTGGGCTTCGAGTCCGAGTGCTGATGCAAGGGAAGAAGGTGCCGGACGAGGGCGCGACGCTGTCGCAGATCGGCATTTCGCGGGAGGCGAAGGCGGAGTCGGTGGGGTTCATGTTGGAGCCGAGCCCCGTGGTGACGTCGAGCTGCGGGACGGGAGAGGATCCTCTGCTGGTTTTGTCTCGAGCCGCGAATCAGCCGGCGCCGAGGTAGGCAGGAGTGATGGATTTTGGTGGGGCATGGGATGTTAGGGAGGGTTGGGGGTGTGCGGGCGGGTGGCAGCGGGAGCGAGAGAGAGAGAGAGAGAGAGAGGGGGGTAGAGGTAGAGACGGGTGATGATGAGGAGGCGTGTGGGTTGGCGCAGGTACCCGGTGTACGGAGTAGGCGGGGTGTCGGGAATGGGAGATGGAAGCGTTCGGTGCGCGATGAAGGGGCGGGCGAGCAAGTCGAGCGGGACGGTGGTGGACCCGGATCCATCGTACGTGCCGCCGTCGGCGTCGAGCGAGCAGGAAGGGTACGTGGAGGGGAGGCGAAGCGGGGTGGCGGTGTCGGTAAGCCCGGAGGAGTCGGTGAAAGGGTGCAACAAGCACGTGAGCGAGCGGATGGCGATCTCGGCTCATCCGACGCGGGTGGCTGCAGCGGGGGCTCTGGCGGCGATACGCGCACAGGCGGATGCGAGCAGGCGTGCGCGGAACGAGGTGGAATCGGGATGCACGTCGCCAGAGAGTTGCGGGCAGGACTCGGCGGTGGGTGGATCGGGGGCGATCATCTTGCATCCCGGCGTGAGCGGGGGGGAGAACGTGGGCGGGATGGCACTGGTGCCGCTGCGGAACAAGATAGCTCGCGCTCTGGACAACGGGAAGCGACGAGTGCGGCGTCCTTTCAGCGTGCAGGAGGTGGAGGCTCTGGTGCACGCAGTGGAGAAGCTGGGGACGGGCAGGTAAATGACGAAGGGGGGTGGTAGTGTTGGGGGGGGGGGGTGGGTGGAGGGATGGGGGAGGGGTAGAGTGGAAAGAAGTGGATGATGCGATGAGGGAATGCTGACTGGTGGTGTGGTGTGGAAGCAGGTGGCGGGATGTGAAGTTGCGGGCATTCGAGCAAGCGAAGCACAGGACGTACGTGGATTTGAAGGTGCGTTGGTTGGGGTGGATGACGACGATATGGTGGTGACAGTTGCAAGGGGAGGGGTGGTGCGGTGTGGTAGTGGGTGAGGGAATGGGCGACGGGTGAACTGATGTGTTGTGATGGGGGTGGCGGATGTGCAGGACAAGTGGAAGACGTTGGTGCACACCGCTCGCATCGCGCCTCATCAGCGGAGAGGAGAACCGGTTCCTCAGGATCTACTAGACCGGGTGACCCGCGCACATGCGTTTTGGACTGCGCATGCAGCGAAGCAGCAGGCAGATCTGGACTCGTAGGTGGAAGGGCGAGGGGTGTGGGAGGAAGGCGGAGTGGGGCTGCGTGAGAGGATGGGATGGAAGGAATGGCGTGGAGGGTGGGGGTGGAGGATGTGCAGTGGGAGGCAACGGCGAGATTGGTGGGCGTGGGGGAGGAGGGGGCGCGGGGGTGGGATGTAAATTGTAAAGATGGAGGAGGTCAGGTGTGAATTTCTAGGTTTGCGCGTGTACGATCCATTGAAAAGCGTTTAGGAGTAGGTTAAGCTGGGAGCAGCGGTTATGTTCATTCTTCGTATGGCAAAGCCCAATAAGGGACACGCGAGTCTGGATGACTGGAGCGTGCGAAGGCGGGATGCGCGCGGGGGGCGTGCGCAAGGTAGGAGAGGAGGTGGGCACGGTGACGGATAAGAGACCGTGGGGGTGGTGTGTTGAGTAGGGGGGGGAGCAGGAGATGTTGGACGGGGAGGAGCTCAGGCGCGGGAGTACATAGTGAACGGCGGTTGGCATTCGCAGCGTAGATGGGTCCCCAATTTGATGCTGTTAAACTTGTACATGGATTGGCCCCGTAGGCGAGTAGCGTAGAGCGTAGGTTGTATGTTTGGACAGTGTAGACACCGAATTTGCCGACGTGACAAGACCGCACTGTAGCGTGGGAAGGGTCCACATTAGGCGCAGTTGAGGACAGGTGGGAGAAGAGGGAGGTGGGTGGGATCTGTGCAGTTTCTTGGCAGTTGTACAGGGGTTGAACCTGAGTGATGACTTAAATCGAGCAATCCGTTGGTGCGCTCAGTTCGCAGACGTTTGTGTTGGGCGTGTGATGGTGAGTTGGTGTGGTAATTGGGTGGAGTATGGCGGAAGGTAGCAGGTTGAGACAGAGGAATGGGTAAGAGATGGTGTGTTGTGGAGTGTCGTGGATTGGGGAGTGATGTGTCTTTGTTTGGCACGATCTATGTCACTGGTGTCACGTAGAATGTAATGAACTCGTCATGCAGCTGTGTGGTAGTAATGTTGACTCTGTGTTCACGTTAACGTTTGGCAAGGTGACGTCTCAAGATTGTCTTGGCGAGGTAGCAAGGTTTTTGGGAATCTTGGTTGTGGTGTTGGAAGTCGCAGTAGTTCTTGTGTGAATGGATGGTTGTGCTGTCAATTCGAATTTTGATTGTATATCTGATATGTTGTGGAGTATTTAGCATCCCATGAAGCGATGATGATTGAGTGGAGTCCATTATCGTTGTATATTTTTATGTGGGAGTGCATGTTCTAGGTGTCAGTTTTTTACATATGGTCATTACCTGTACTCTTCCTCCACCTCATTGGACACCAAACTTGATCGTCTTTTTACTTTTGTGTTGGGGTTGGTGGATATGATCCGCTGCAGTCAAAGTGGCGGCTTGCTTCTCTTTGACGTAACGTTCTTATTGTTATCTTACATACAATTTGTGAGAAGCGGTTGAAGTGAAGAACTGTAGCGTTTTGTATCTCATTTGCTTCTCCACACGCAATTTTATTTTTCTTATTTTTTGGTCAATCGCTTGTGTCGTGAGCTACCCGGTCAACCTGGTCAACTTCCATTTCAATCACGCTTAAGAAAATGTTGATGAATTTGGGGATACTTTTAGCTACTTTGTGCGTGGTTGTGGTGTTGGGATCATTCTTTAGTATATCACACTAGTCATACATATAAGTATATAGACCAATATATGTTAATCTAACACTAGTCATACCTAAAAGTGTATAGACTAATAGTTCTTAAACTTAGTCATAGAAGATGATGAGTCAATTATATTAATGATAATTAAAAGGTTACACAACCTACTCATTTATATGTGCAGGAGAGGCGACAATATAAATACTAGAATTGTAACTATTTAGTTTATTGTAGTACTATTGAGTCTATAGAGAGCTGTGTTTGTTGAGTCTGTAGCTAATTAGACTAATTGTTGTAACACTCCTTCAATTGTAGCACTAAAAAATAAATTGTATATTCCTCCTTGCTTCAATTTAGAGAAGCATTATTCATGTCATCAAGCCAATTGGAGGTAAAGATTTTGTCAAGATGTCAGCCTACTTCATAGATGTGGGAGTATATTCAAGTTGGATTGAACTTGATCACGTAGAAAATGATACTGCAAGTCAATGTGCTTGGATCTATCATAGAAATTTGGATTTTTAGTGAAGGCAATACAAGTTTGATTATTACAATAAAAAATGCTCGGTAGTTTAATGGAATATCCCAATTCAGAAGTTAATGTTTGTAATCAAAGGAATTTCTTAGTGGCAGTAACTGCATCAATATATTTTGCTTCGCTTTTAGATAAAGCTACAACTGATTTATTTTTTTGCTTTGCCAAGAAATGAGACAAAGAGAGTCAAGTTGGAAAAGATAGCCTAAAATTGACTGTCTAATATCAATATTTCAAGCTCAATTAGCATTATTCCAACTTGCTAAATTATGAAGTGGGCATAGTGATGTAGATGGAGAAAAATTATCACCACTATATGTTAAGCCATGATTCATGGTATTGCATAAATATTTGAAAATTCTTTTAACACCAAGCCAATGGGCATGAGTAAAGAACGCCATAAATTGAGCAAGATGATTAATTGCAAAAGCCAAATCCTAGCGGGTCTATGTAACGAGGTACTAAAAGGTAGCAATAACTTGTTTGTAGGGAATGGAATTCATGAGTTGCTATTCATTGATACTGAGATTTTAACTTATTTGCAAGTGTAGTAGATGCTAGCTTTGAGTGGATTATTGTGTGGCATGTTGAATATATTTAATATATCAAAAATATATAATTTATTGTTTTGAAATAAAGTTAAGGTTCTTTGTGTGCGGTCTTTGTAAATTTGTACACTTAAGATATATTTGATATCATTATTATTTTTCATTGAAAAAAGTTGATAGAGTATGGTCTTTGTTGCAAAAAGTCATCAATGTATAATCCTAGGAATATTAACAAAGTCTTATAGCGTTTGATGTAGACATTGGTGTCAGATTTATATTGAAGAAAACCTTGAGCTAATAAAAATGAATCAATGACTTCATACTAAACTAGTGCACATTGCTTGAATCCATAAGTAGACTTTAAGAATTGACAAACTTTATGTTCATTTCCAAGTTAGATGAAGCCTCCAAATTGTAAGAAGTAAGTAACTTCTTTTAAAATGCCATGGAGGAATGTAGTAGTGACATCCATTTGATAGATGTGGTAATCATGAAGAGTAGCAAGTGCTAGTAAGAGTCAAAGTGAGGTTGTTTTGATGATTGGTGAATATGTTTCATCATAGTTAATGTTGGCTTGTTGGAGAAATCCTCTTACTATCAGTTTTGCTTTGTAACAAGCAAGAGTATCATCTTAGTTATATTTTTGTTGAAAAAGCCATTTGGTGCTGATAATAGATCAATCAAGGGATAAGTCAAGTAATTTTCAAGTTGAATTTTGGATTAAGGATTGATATTTTTGATTCATTGCTGTCTTCCAATAGTGAGAATCAACACTAGAGAGTATGTCTTTCTTAATGGTAGGTTCAGTAACCTGTGTCATGAAGGAGTAAGCAAAATTTTGTTTATCATGAAATTTTGTCATTTTCCATTGTCCTTTATTCAGACAAGATGAAGTTTGCAAGGGTAAAGAGGTTGAAGACTTGGATTGTTGCATGTGAGAGCATATGTGAGCATTTCCAAGTGAATAATACAAGGGATCTTGATGTTGTTTTGTGATAAAGCCTATACAGACATTGAAATGAATTAATTTAATACATTGCAAGGGCAACCATATTTGTAATTTTGAATTTTTCTTTTAACCATGTTGTCATATTTTAATTTTAAAGATTAATTATTTTTTAAACATTTAATCTTTTTTCTATGAAATCAACAATTGTTGAAATTAAAGTTGTTTCAATGCAAGTCTTTGATTTTATTAGCAATTTTAAAGTCAATATTTTCGTTCTTGAAAACTCTGAAAACATTATATTAGTTTTGTTATATTTTAAGTCTATCTTGAGATAGAAAAATTGCTAAGGTAGATAGAAATACATTTTTGTTTTAGTTTTTATTTGTATGCAAGTAAAATAAGAAATACCATAGTCATGCCATTTCACATTTTTTTTCTTTTGTCTTATGTGCTTTGATCTTTATAAATTTTAATTTTTTTTATTAATATTAATATTACAAATATACATTATCATAAATTTTGAATTGCTTCTAAAAGAATAAGGATTATCCTACTTCTTAAAAACTATACTTGCATCTCAAGTATTTATTTTAAAATTTCTTTAGTAAGTAAAATCAACATAAATATAAAAGATATAAATATTATTGATTATGCTTCTTATAATTGTTAGAATATAAAAAAAATTCTAAATAATATGTTAAGATATAAAAATATAAAATATAAAAAAATAAATATTATAAATAAATATGATAAATTTAAAATTAAATATTATTGAAATATGTCTTGATATATATTTTCTTTGTAAATGCTACTAATAAAAGGATGATTTTATTAGTACATTAGATAAAATAGAAAATAAAATTTAAAGAAATATTAATAAATATGATTTAAATAATTTTACAAATAGCTTATTAATTATACTTTTAATTATATTTTTAATTATTTGTATAATTATATTTAAAATCATCAAAGTATAAACTTATAAAATCTAAATATACTTTGTAATTAAATATAATTATAAAAATAATTAAAAGTATAATTAAAAGTATAATTAATATATGATTTAAATAATTATACAAATAATTAAAAGTATAAATTTTATATGATTTAAATAATTATAAAAATAATTTAAAGTATAATTAATATATTTTTAATATAAATTATATATTAATTATGATATATTTTTGACTAAAATATATTTAAATTTGTAAAATCAAACATTGTAAGAAATCTTTATGTAGTACTAAAACTAAAACAGTTCTTACAAACCAAAATATTTGCAATGTTCCATTTGTTTCTAATTTTAATGACTATTCTAAGCTTTAATTCTAAAAATATGATTGCTGAATAATCTAATATAATATTATTTTTAATAATATTGTAAATTTCTATATCAAACTTACAAAGTATATTTAGATTTTATAAGAAATGATAACAAGTACTTTAAAGGATATGAAATATAAAATGATACTATTATTTGTTCTTTTATTACATCATTTATTCTTTATGTTATAATAGTTATAAATTAATACTATTTAATAAACCAACATGAACCAATTTAACTTTTTATTACCAGAGATGAGTAAATATAAGTCTATTTAAGCATTAAAATGCATTAATTTTATTTTTTATAAATTTTAAAAGATATATATTTATACCAAAATTAATTAGCACATAAAAGATAAAGCATATAATATTTTTTTATGAATTTATATACATAATATTCTATTTATTAAACATTAAATAAATAAATATATATATATACATATAAAATATTCTATCTTATTTTTAAATATATATATTTTAAATTTTATTTAATTTTACTATCAATAATATATTTATTTTTAATATGTCAATTTTATTTTATATTTTAATGAATAAATTTATACATTTTACCTAAAATATAAAATATAAATTATTATTTTTTATTCATAAGTTTATAATATTTTATTGAATGTAAGAAAATAAAATCTCCAAGATTGAAGAATTCTTAGATTCAAGGCAATACCAAAATAGGTTAGAGTATTTTATTCATTGGTGCGGATATGATATTAGTGATTGCACATGAGAGCAAACTAAGAATCTTACAAATGCAGTAAAGAAAGTTGATACTTTTCATCAATAGAATCCATCAAAATCAAGATAAAAGATAACAAATCTTTATTATAAAAGAAATGTAGTTTAAAAAAGATTCTACCTTCTATCCTTGTTTCTAGTTTTTGTGTATTTGTGGTGCTAAGAAGGTGGAAAATCAACAACCAATAGACTCAATTCAAGAGCTATTGTTTAATATCTTATTAGATGAGACATTATAATTTTCATAGCCTACAAGACGACATAATTGAGATGAAGATTCTTAAGAATAATAAGTTCTTTCTCAAATATATGACAAGATACAATGTGTTTGGCATCACAATCTTATAAGAGATTTTTGATGTTTGGTGATTTTATTGGTCTTTTTGCGGTAGAATGGAACATTATTGATGGTTGAAAGGACCTATCAACTACCTTTAAAGGGAATAAAGATTAAAGTATATAGAAAATATAATTTGTTGCAATTTAGACTTTTTTAACATATAATGAAAGTTCCTTGTAGAACTTGTGCCTAGAAGGGAAGTAATATCATGGACATACATATTTATTTAAATAAGAAATACTAGATAGAAGATAAATATAAATAGATTTGATATTAACTTGTGGCAAAGCTTCTTAAAAGCTATATAGATGCATATTTGACTTTATTTATGTTTATAATTAATTGATAGTTAGAAACTTAGCCAATAAGTTAGTCATGCATTGTACATGTAGATAGCTTGTGGTACAAGCTAATAATATAGTGCACATATAAGAAACTTACTTTATAAGTAGAAACTTGTATTTTATAAATTGGACAATTATTGGAGGTTCTATAGAACATTGCCACATAGCTCCTAATTGGATAATATATATGAAGACAAGAGAGATGCCTTTTTCACTCTTATCAATGCTTTTCCAGTCTTTAATCTTGTTTTAAGACTTTTTAGTCTTTTTGTCTTTAGCAATAGTCATTTTAGTTTAATATTATACCATCTTTGAGTGATTTTTTAGTCTTTTTGAATGACACAAAATGTATTGATCTTTTGGTTTTTTGAGATTTATATCTTTGATACAAAGATTGTATTTTTAAAGAATTAAAATATTATATATATTTAAAATATAAAAAAATAAAAATTAGAAATTTTATATTATATTACATTATTTTTAAATTAATAAAAAATATTTTAAAAAAATAAAAGAATCTAAAATTATATACAAGATTATTTTATAAAAAATATAAATATTTTTTATTTTAATTTTTTATTTATTTCATGTAATATTTTTTAAATTTAAAAATATTTTATATTTAAATGCACTTAGATAAGAAAGTAGTATGGTGAAGGTGTAGCAGTTTAGATAGATTGCAGTATGAGCACAAGTATTTTAGAAGACCACCTTCAAGGCAAGTTGACATGGTGCTTGAGATTACAACAAAGTTATGTTGATGGTTTATATCAGAAATATGTTGGTTTGTATACTTTTATAAGTAAAGATTTGTGCCTTGGCTTAAATTCCAAATTCTTATGTTTTTTTGAATTGTTAAAAAATTGTTAAATTGGATTTTTTACATTGATTATATTGGTGCAAGTAGCACCATTGTTAAAATAGTTGATGAAGATTTTTTTTGCCTTATTCTTTTTTCCAAAAATTATACAATTATTTAAATCGACTTTGATAGAAAAGTGGTCTATTGGAAGTACAGTATTTTGAATAAATTACACTCTAAGAGAAAGAATTTGAAAATAACAACCTATTGGCTTAGTTGATCTATTGCTTGAAATTACAACAAGTTTACTTCGACTATTTGCATCAATAGTAGTTTGATTAGCATACATGTGTTGGTAAGGATTTTCATCTTGACTTGAGTTATAGAGTCACATGCTTTTTTACAATTCTATAAGATTTATATTTGGTTAGGCTAATAATTAATCTAATTTTTTCTATTTTTTTAATTGGATGTATAAAATTTTATTTTAGCTATATATTTAAATTATGTTCAATATCAAAAAGACTCATTTACTAAAAATAAATATTTTTTAATGTTAGAGTATATTTCTAAAATTGAGTTAAAGTGGTGATTGCTTGTTTACATTCTTGAGAATATATATTGTATTGAATCATTTGAAAAATTATATAATTTATATTAAGTAAATAAAGTGAAATTGATGTAGATGAATGAATGTATTTTTTGTATAATCATTAAATCATATATTGTAGGTTATAGAATGAAGTGATTAAAAGTAAAAAATAAAATATTAAGATAAGTGGTAATATTGGTATATGTAGATTTTTGATGTAGAGTATAAAATAAAATAATATCTATTGATTTAAAAAAATGGTTTTAACGATGGTATATTAATAATAATATTATTTCTTCTAAATTATAAATATTAAATTATAATAGATATATTAACCATTGATATTGAAGTTTTAATTTATTTAGAATATATTATTAAAGATGATATGAATATTTTGATGTAGTATTGAAATTAGGTGTAATTTCAAATTTTAATATTTTTAATATTTATACTTTAAAAATTTTAAATAATATTATTTTTATTTATGAAGACTGCATTTAAATATTATAGCATTTAATCACTTTATCTAATTATATATTTTTTGTATTCTTTTATTTAAGTTATATTTATGTTTGTTATTTATTTTTTTAATGTATGTACTATTAGAACTTCTATTATAAAATATAGATTTTTATTAGTAAAAAAGATATCTTTATGATTTGAATATCATATAATATTTAGTTACTAAAATTAATATTAAAATATTAATAGTAAAGAATCAAGTATATTTTTTAATGAGAAATTTGTGAAGTTATATGTTTGAGGTTAAAGTGATTTGATTTTTGTAGTTTGTTGATGTGAATTTTATTTTTGAACTAATATGAATGTATAAAATAATATGTATTAGAACATATTTTTATTCTTATATTTTTTTGAGCTTGTTGTATGAAAATAAAACTATTAGATAACAAAAGATTTGTGTATTTTATTTAAGAATTCATTCACTTTATATAAATGTTGTAAGAAAATATGGTCATAGTGGTCTTTCTAGTCTTTATTAAATCATATTCTTTGTAATATGGGATTAATTTTTTCAATTATTAATTTAATGTGATATTATTTATTTTATAATTTATATAAAAGACTATTAAATATTTTAAAAAAATATTAATATCTAACCTCTAAATTTATGTGAGAGTTTTATCTTGTAGTTTAATAATTTTATAGTTTTTTAATTTTGATACATAATAATGCTTGATTTTTTGAACAATAGGTGTATAATTTTACCATTCTAAAATATTATAGAAAAAGTTATTACAATATTATTGAAAAAGTTATTACAGTATTATAGAAAAAGTTATTACAGTATTCTAAAAAAAGTTATTGCAGTATTATGAAATGGATTTTTTGTAGTCATCAAAAAAAAACTATTACAAAAGCTACAACATTATTGAAACAAGAGGTGTTGAATGAAAGATAATATTACAACAAAAGATTTGTTTTAAATTGTAAGTAAAGTAGAAGCTTTGATTGAAAAGTTTTGCAAAGAAGATTGGCTTCAATTTTTAGTGATGCAAATCAATAATAAAGAAGCTTTTAAAGAATTATCTATAGATTGAAATTGTTATTTTGACACTATTTGTGGCATCTTTTAATATCATTATCTTGATCTAAGTAAAAAAATCATTGAAATTAAAAAGAGTACAATATTTTTTCAACATCCACTAATGAAGTTAATTAAGACCTATTCTTATTGTATAAAAATTACAATATTACATTGCAACAACCATGTAAAGGCATGTACAAGTAAGGATGTTGAATTTGCATATTATCTTATATAACAAATAAAGGATGTTCAAAAGGCTTAAAGGGGTGAATTAAATATTATAGTTTTTTTTATGAATATCTTCATTCTAAATTTGGAAGACCACATATTTTATTGGATAGACAAGAATAACAAATAGAAGTGTATTTAATAAAATAATTGGATTTAGAACCTTGACATGTTTGAAGAAACTAAAAATGTAAAAATATGAGGCTTTGGAAGAGTTTTAAAGTAATTTGGAGAGTTTGATTTCATTAGAAGAATTAAATTTTATAAGGTGTAGTAATTTTAAAAAGTTTCTGGAAGGATTTAGAAGCTTGACATGTTTAAAGAAGCTAATAATGTAAAAAAGTAAAACATTAGAAGAGTTTTCAAGTGGTTTGAAGAATCTAATTTTACTAGAAGAATTGGATTTCTTAGAGTGTTGGAAGTTGAAGAAATTTTTGGAAGAATTTGGAATCTTGACATATTTGAAGAAGCTAAATATGTAAGAATGTAAAGCTTTGGAAGAATTTCCAAGTAGCTTGGAAATTTTAATTTTATAAGAAAAAATTAATTTCTTAAAGTTCAAGAAATTAAAGTTTTTAGTAGAGTTTGAAAGCTTGACATGTTTAAAGAAGGTATTCATATTTGAATATGTGGCTTTAGAAGAATTTCTAAATGGATTAGAAAGTTTAATTAAATTAGAAGATTGATAATTTGGAAGAATTGTGCTTCTATTGCAAAAAATATTAAAAAATATATTAATTTTTTTTAGAAGCTTGATATATTTGACAAACCTTAATATATAGAAATTACAATGCTTTGAAGGAGTTTTTAAATTTATTGGAAAATATAATTGGATTAAAAAATAATAATTTTATAAAATATAAAATATAAAATTAATTTCTTAATATGTTGTTGTAGGTTTTTTAAGTTTAGAATTTAAGATTTAAAAATACATGGATATCTCCAATATTTTAATGTACTTATTTTTGGATTTTAAATTAATTTATTTACCTCCTCCCTTCCTTTCCTTCTTATTTTAATTTTTTTTTCTACAATTCCAATGATTTAAATAACTTATTTTATAAATTCCTAATTTTCAAGATACAAAAACTTTGATTTGAACTTTAGGATTTTATTGTTTATTATAGAAGAATTATTTCAAATTTTTAAAAATTACAATGGATGCATTTAAAAATTAATAATTCTAAATATATCATTGAATTTTTCTAAAAGTATATAGATTTATAAATATTGAAGATTTGACTATTTTTAATTTTAAATTGACTTTACAATTGGATAGGACTTTATAAGTTCTGATTTGACCTACTTCTTTATTTTATGAGTCTATAAATTTAATGATGGATTTAGAATGCTTTGAAAATTTTATAATTTTTAATTAGAGGGCCTTTGATTTGGTACATTTTCATGTTATTGTTATTATTATTATTATTGTTTTTTTGTTTTTTTTGTTTTTTTTGTTTTTTTTTTGTCTTTTCAAAATTTTAAATTAACTTATATTCTAATTCTTCTAATTTTAATGGTATTTTTAAAATCTTAAACATGTCTAAAGTTTAAAAAATATAAGGTTATCAATATTTTGTATAATATGTCAATAATTAAATTAAATTAAATACACATAGATTTGTTTACATCATGATAATGAAATTGATAGCTTATAAAAGTATGTATTTATATATTTATATATCTTGTGATTATAAAATGTCATATATAAGAAAAATATATAAAATACACTGTAACTTATATATAATCAGCATCTTTCTTTTTCCTTTTTTTTTCTTATTTTTTTTGTTTTTTCCTTGTTATTTGTTTGAGACTTACTTATGTAGGTTGTCATGCTCTCTCATCATCTAGTGAGTCTTTAAATGCTAGTCTTTTAAACAATCAAAGTAATAAACATATAGCCCATAGTTCAAGGAGGATAAAGTTGAAGGCTCTCAGTGATCAAATATAAATCTAGTAAGGTTTCATTAATATAATATAAAGAACAAAAAATGCCTTAATATTAGATATATATGTTATCCACCTTTACGTTGTTGTGTTGTAATACAACTATATGGCAAAAGATGATAATATGGATTTTATCATAAAAGAGCTAAGTTAAAAGATAAAGTAAAAAAATATGGATAAAAGATAGGAAGGTAGTAAAAATTTTAGTAGTAATACTGCCTTTCTAGAAAAGTGACTTCTACTTACTTAGTAGGACCATAACTAATGCAAAACAAAGTAAATTGAAAAAAAAACAAAATGATATAAGCATCTTTAAGAAGAAGTTAAGAGTAAATTCTAGCAAAAATTACCTAGAAAAACTAGATATTGATACCTAGAGAGGGCGAGTTATGAACTAAGGTTGAAATCAGATCCCAAGGCACAAAATCAAGCCTCGATGGCGATTTTAGGATTCTTTGGTAGATTGGAGAGTGGAATTAGAGAGCAGACTTGATAAGGTTTTGATGAGCATTGGTTTTGGATGATTTGGATTTGTATTGACTTTGAAAGAGCTTTGCAAAACTGGGATTTGTTTTGAGTGACTCTGGATTTGTGAAATAAAGTGGGTGATATTTTTTGGAGAATTTTGTAAGTTTGGCAATAGATCTACAAATGAAATTTTGAAAGTTTGTAGATTTATATGTGTTCAATATATGCTGTGAATTTGAGTTGGATTGAAAGGTTGGATCGATGGTTATTGAGGTTTAAGTGGGTGGGGATCTCGGAAAGTAGAGTTTTTGGATCCAATGAGATTTTTTAAGATTTCTTGCAATCTATCAATTAAATTAGAGTGAAAACTACATGTGTAGGTATTAGACTTGTTTTTCTACATATGTAAGAAATTTCAGATCAATTAAACAATTTAATAAGGAGATATTGGCACTGGAAATTCAACATTCAGATTGGAGAAGGAGGCAGCCAACATCCATGCAAATATTAAGGTTGATCTTCTTTTTGGTGAGTTCGATCTTCTTCAAAACTTTTGTACTTGTTGTCAACTTAATTGTGAAGAGGTGTGCAAAATTTGAATTAAAATCAACAATTCATTCATTAGTTATTGAGGTTTAAATCTGCTATAGGAATTACTTGGGATTATTTAGGGTTTGGTTAGGATATGTTTAGGGTTTGTTTAGGATTTTATTAGGATTTTATTGGAATTTGGTTAGTATTTAATTAGGATTTGGTTAGGATTTATTTAGGATTTGATTAAGATTTTATTAAGATTTATTTAGGATTTGATTAGGATTTATTAGGATTTGACTAGGATTTATTTAGGATTTGATTAGGATTTGACTAGGATTTAATTAAGATTTCTATTTTAATATTTTATTAAGATTTCTATTTTAGTATATTTTTGAATTTCTATGTTATTTCTTTATGATTTCTTTAAAAGATCTTTAAGAATACTTTGTGTTTCTTATATAATTCTTTTTCAATTTTAATTGGATTTTATTGGTGTTTGATTATACTTGCTAATATTTAATTGTAATTTTTTTAAGAATCTATTAGAGTTTTTAGGACTTATTGTTACAATTTTCCTTTTATCTTCTACAGCCAAGTGCCTTGTGCATACTCAAATCAAATCCCACGTATTACGACAACGTAATATTGTTGTAATGTTTGGTGAAGTAATATTGAGCATTGTAACTTTGTATAAGAATTAATAATAATAATATTTTATCACATTTTTATATTATATTCTTAAAATTATTCTTTTATGTAATGTAAAATAAGAAGTCCCATACACACTATGCAGGGCATAAAGGATTTGTTTAACCACATATCTTCTTTATTTTGAATTTCTTGTATCTTGTATGCTACCAAATTTTTAATTGAATTAATTTGCAGTTTAAAATAATAAAAAATATATTAAAAATATAATCATATATGATATATATGTATATAATAGTTTTAAAAATTAAATATGTATTATTTGAAATTAAAAATAGTAGGAAATCAAGTGTAATTTTATTTTATTCTGAAATAATATTAAAATAAAATTAATTAATATATAAAAAACTTTTGGAAAATTTGAAGATGATTTGTACATGGTATTTATAACTTTTTTTATAAAAATAAAAATATTAAATATTATTTTTTAATTATTAATATTAATAAATATTTTTAAAATTTTCTGCAAATTAATTTTAATAAAATAAATTATTTTTAACTGAAGATTTATTATTAAGATACCATGATATCTTTTATTCATTTTTTTTCCTAAAAAACATTGCAGTTCTACCAAATTGTTATATAAATTCTCAATTCAAATATCTATGATATTATATCATAAACATTATATTCATGTATCAAATCATGTTTTCAAATTCATATATTATTTTATTTTATATTATATGAATTCAAAATTATATATCATGTTAGATTTTCAAAAAAATATATATCTTTTGAAAAGCATTTGAGAAAAAAAGAAGTGGTATGTTAATAAATAAATAAAATATAAGTCTCAATACAAAATAATAATAATAATAATAATAATAAAGTTTAATATATTTGTGATGATATTAAGCTTTCTTGAATTGAAATTATATAAATATTGAAGAAGATTAAAAACATGGTGAAAATTGTAATAGATGTTCTTAAAAATCAAGATCTTATTATTCAAAATAATAATGTGAAGAACTTATCTTCTTTCCTATTGTTGGATGAAATTAGTAAATGGAACATATAAGATTGGGCATATTAGAAAATTTGGGAAAAATGTATTATATATAGATTCATGTAGATGAAAATTAGAACTGGTAAAATTTAGATTCAAAACCTTGAAATGTCTAAGTTTGATTTTACAAGATTACAAGTAAGCCCTACAATAGCTTTCTCTCACAAACATGACATCTTTAAACATTGCATTAAGTGGCACTTCAACGATGCTACTACATTGGTTTTTTGTAAGTTGAATGATTATGTCCAATACTCTTGCATCAACTATATCTAAACACTATTTTTATTGTTTCCATATCCTCTTTACAAATGTAATGCTTCTTTGGGCAGATAGGTGGACATTGTTTATAGGGTGGTAGGATCAAATCAACATCAATTTTGTTGTTACTTAATACTCTCTAATTCTCAATGGATGATATCAAGATAATAGCTACTACATAAATTACTTATTGGGCTTAAATAATATGAAAGCAAGCAATGTAATCGAAAATTGATTATTGCATGAATAACACAATGCTAATTGCATGCATATATGGGATTCCAAATAGTTACCACTAATTACAAGCATATGTGTCATTTTAAAAATCCAAGATATTACAAGATTGCTTCAACATGCATTTGAAGATAGTAATAGATGAAGAAATGATGCAATAGCCACATGCAAATGTTATTGACCATTTACTCTACTATTATGCACTAGTTGACAATAGTCTTATAATTGAGTTGGCACTAATACATCACTCATTATACCATGTTATAAGTTGCTGACGAATTGTTTATAACATTGAAATTAACAACATTTCATGTGCTTCTAAGATACAAGAGTTGAGAGATTCTGTAATATTCAAAGTTATGTAGTCAAATTGGTTTTTGTCAAACTGTGATAATGTCCAATATCGTAGTTTAGTGCTCATGAAGTACTCTATAGCCTCTTCAAATAAATCCTAAACTTTTGACAATTTGATGTTAAAATTAAGAGTATTTGGTGCATGTGTTATTACCCAAAGATGTTGAAAGCCATATAAACTTGCATTGTAGGCAACAAACAATTGAAGAAAATAATTTTCTTCATCAACTTCTAATTTTGCATATCCTCCATAATTCATTGTCTTGATTTGGTGACAATATGCTTTCAAATTAATATAGCTATCTTCATAGGAGCCAATTAGCTCAAAAATAGTCTTTTCTCTTTGACACCATGGCATCAAATACAATATTGTAATGCCTTATTATATCAAATATCTTTTTGAATATCCACAACTTTGTATTGTGGTATGTCTTTTAACTTGCTCTTCGCATTGCCCGCTATTCAACTTGTGCTACTATGGGAATTGCCAAAGTGTTCAGCAATAATATATGTGTATTCCAATAGGATTGTACAAATGATAAAATTACTTATACATGCTGATTGAAATTGTGATGTAGGCATCCTCCATCTACAATTGTTGTTGCAACACTTCACAATGTACTTTGTTTGGTCAGATTTGATAATGGTTTTTTTATAATGCTTGCTAATTGCATCATTAGATATTGCTTCTTTCAATTTGTTACTAGAACTAAAAACAACATCCACTGTCAAAGACGGTGACAACTTGAAATATAAGTTTTGCTCGAAAAGCTTTTGAAAAAAAAAACTTGTCAACTAATATGTAAAACAAAAATACAATTATATCAAAAAAATTAATGGATCAAATATCAAATGGATGGTATATGCACAATGTGTTTACAGTAAACACTGATTATGTAGTAAAAGGTAAGGGAATTCAAACTGGGACACATAAAAGTTTTCTATTACGCCGCTTCTAGCCCAAGATAATTCTGATATCCCCCCTGCGTGTGAGCTGTCACCGGCTGATGGATATCTTGTCTACAAATCAAGATCAGCTTGTTTGCACTGCCCCATAATTCTCCGTGCAATAATGCTCAATGAAGTTCTATTGTTGCATGCAAAGTCGGTCCTGGAAACCTTAGTACAGATGAAATGTGTTTCCTCTCTCGGAGACCCGACAAAAACTGTAAGCAAGAAGAAGAAGACAAAAAAAAAAAAAAAAAAAAAAAAACCCACTTGCTCGTGGATGTCATGCGGGCAAGACGAGACTTGTCATGAAGGATGTGGACAAGCTGATCAGCCTCTCCTTTTGGAGATATCGATCCGCTGGTTTGATGGTTAGAACGGTGAACTTCGATTCGAAACGGTGAATATGTGTCGCAAGCCAGGTAACTGATTGATAACTTGCCTCTTTCCCCTACCGTTACCCTATCGATCAGTTGCCCGAAAGTTGAAAGTGCATAAGCCCCGCAACTGATCTAGTTCCCACTTAACAATTCGAACGTCGCTGGACACGGTACTCCTCTGCAACCGCACCCACGCACATGCAGTGAAGCTGGTCGAGCACCTTAAAGCCACAGAACCTCTCCTGGCAGGGAAAATCTTACAACCCATCATGGATTTAGAAGCTGCGGTTCGAGCAGGCGACATTTTTTCCTGCGCAAAGCTGCTGTGCGAGCCTCTAGTGCTCGGGAAGTGGTTGTCGAGAGGTACTTTCAACCTTGTTTGGGTAACTGATCGATAACTTCCCTCTTTCCCCAACAGTTGCAAATGATAATAGGAGAGACTGAATTTGGGGGTGGCAACGCGATCACGCGTCATGCAAATGAGGTGGAAACGCCTAGTCCTCGTTTCTCTCACTTCTACACAAGAAAAAAACACTTTGTTGATTGCACCGTCTTTCCTCGACGATGACACCGCCTCGGGTCGTAGCTGATCAACAGTCGTAGCTGAGTGCTCCTGCCATTCTCTATCGAGCGGTAATTCGGTGTACATGATGAAACATTCTAAAAGGCCTACGTCTGATCTTTGCCTGGATGCACTCGAAAAGGAGGGGGGAAAAAAAACAAGAGAAAATAACGACAAAAAAAAAGGATAAGAAATTCTTTGACTGCGGAAACAAAACAACTACACGTGTTTTCAAAATTCTAAAAGCAGAACAAAACAGCGAAAATCTGGAGCACCAAATTGCTGATTCAGCTCCTGCCACAGCATTGAAACCTTGAACCTGCTGAATTGAGCACCTTAATGTCATCTATTCGATACATGATTTGTTGGGATATTACGACACATGAAACGAACAGATAGTAGCCGGAGTTCAATTACATCTTCCTTTTGGCAAAACCCGTCACATGTTTTGAGGTTCATCACTACAGCAGCCTTGTGCACAATGTACCGCACTGCACACACCGAGCTCTCTCTAAAAGCCCGGAAGTCACGCACGTCAGGACGGAAGGCTAACTGGCAGAGCTACAGCCTCAAAACGGATGGGGCACCATCCTCCAAGGCCGCAGAAAAACCCAAACGCGAGGTGGCCTTTTGAATCGTCGACAGATTCACTCATCCCCATAAGGAAGATCAGCAAGCAGGAAGATTCCATTACCGGGAATACCCAAAGTATTGCAATTCATATAGAGGCAATAAACAAGCTGAACAGAGAACAGTCAGAGAACAAACCAAGATCAGTCAGAGCACGAAGAGAAGAACTTGTCATAAGGAGTGAAGACGTCGAGAGTAGGAGGAGGCGCCGATGAGTGAAGAATTAGAAGAACAAGCACAATATATATATATGTATATGTATATATATTGATGCAGCGGACAATTGTGCGGCCAACTAGGGGCGAGCATCGGCAGCAGCAACTGCAGCGTCGGCGACATTTTTGGGCCAAATCGAGAAAAGACGTATTCATTATTCATTCCCAAAAAAATCCAATTAAGATCCAATTTGAGTAAAATGTATAGTCTGCTGAATCTTAGACCAGGCGCGCTCTTCAGGGGCCACAACTTATCTACAAGTATGTCATGGAAATTGTTTGCAGAGGCTGGTGATTTCAGAGATGACAACATAAAAAATGTGATCAAATGTTAACAATTTCATACATTCCAAGACGGAATTTAAAATTTACTTATGTTGATACTGTTGTGAGAAGGCGGCATTTTGAGAGGGAAGTTGTTCTGATCAAACCTACTTCGGGCTGGGGGTGGAGCGTGGGACTGCTGCGGGTACTAAGCTGTATCATGAGCATGAGGGCTGGGCGACCGTCCCATACTGGCGAGCAGCGGCAACTTCTGCGTAAAATTCAGGCCAAAGCGAGAAAAGCCGCTCAGTGCCGTGCCGAAGTGTGCGCGGCACGCCCTTTGGGGCCCAGTTTGAACTAAAAACGGATTTTTTGTTTTCATAGCTTATCAGGATCAGGGTAGGTTAAATATTATCACATTTATCAGGGGCAGTTTTTGTGATTTTCAAGAATACATGGATATTCAAGAAAATTGCAAGGGTGTTTAAGAAATTTTTCCAATTATATATATCCATGACTTAAAATCGTATAACCTATGTTTTAAATCTATGCAATGGATTGTATATGATCATGCCATATTCTCCATATTCTCTAATGAAGTAGTGAGTCCCTCCAATACAATCTTCATAAACTCATTTATTTCTTCCAATTTCTTCTTCAGCATTACTCCATCCATACTTCTATCTACCACCCATTGTGCACAAATCAATATGCACTATAAAGAAATTCAAAGATGAGATGACAATTATTAAGATTATCTTGTTGTTAGAGACATAGTCCTTAGAACCTTCTAGAGACAAGTTTCTAGAACCTTCTAGAGACAAGCTTCTAGAACCTTCTAGAAGCAAGTCTCTGGAACCTTCTAGAAGCTTCTTAGTTGGTAGAAGATGTTAGGGACATAGTCCTTAGAACCTTCTAGAGATAAGTTTCTAGAACCTTCTAGAAGCAAGTCTCTGGAACCTTCTAGAAGCTTCCTAGTTGGTAGAAGTTGCTTGAGAAGCTTTCTAAATATGAGTATATATTGGAATCGAGGTTGAAGAGTTCTTCAGTCTCGACAACACATCTCTTGGAGCTCTAGCTCACCTCTCTGGTGTTGTTCTTGTATTCATCTGATTAATCTAGTTCTTGCCAGTTCTTCTTGAACTTCTTGGTAGATATCAAGTTTGTATTCTGTGTCCGTGACAGTTTGTCGAGACTTCACTCACCTCAGATATCAGAGCTAGTTTCTTCTTTGTTAGAGTGTGGATTACTCCTCTGCTTGGAAGCGTACTAGCACTTTAGAGGTTGCGGATTACCCTCCTCTAAACTGATACTTCTTTTGTTACAATATTGGAGTCTTATTCTTCTTGTAGAGAGTGGATTACCCCTTTTCTTGAAGCTCTTAAGGCATTTTAGAGGTTGCGGAGTACCCTCCTCTAAACCAATATTGTCTTCTTGTAGAGTCATTCCTGTCCTTCTCTTAGAATGGTCGGGGGCCAAGACATTAGTATGACGGAAAGTTCGGAGTCCAAGTTAGATGCTATCATGAATGCCCTCGCTACGTTATCACAAAGAATTGCAGAGATTGAAGGAGTCGTGGCAAGGCTTCATAATGATGGAGCATCTGAAATGGCACAATCTAGGTTGCACCAGCCTCAAACTTCTACACTTCGAGAAGCAACTTTGCCTCAGGTTCGACAAGCACCACTGGTTCTACAACATAAGGAACCCCGAATTAGCCTTCCGGACAAGTTCGATGCTACACGTTCCAAGTTTCGAGGATTCATCAACCAAATCAAGTTGATAACAGTTTTACAGCCCGAACGCTATCCAACGGAGGAGTCGCGTGTTGGGCTTGTTGGAACCTTATTTACAGGACAAGCTCTATCATGGTTTGTTCCTTTGTTTGAGAAACGATCGTCAATACTAAACAACTTTGAAACCTTTTTGGAGGCATTTGCGGAAGCATTTGGTGAACACGACAAGGTTCGATGGGCTACAACAAAGATCCGGTCACTACGACAAGGGATGCGTTCTACATCAGCCTATGCATCGGACTTCAGGCAATTAGCATGCGACATCAATTGGGACAAAGAAGCGTTGATGAGTCAATTCTATTGGGGTTTAAGGGACGATGTGAAGGATTTGTTGTTAACTCTTTCTGATCCGTAAACGCTCAACGAAGCTATTAGCCAAGCTGTGAAGTGCGTTAACCGCCTATTCCAACGTCGCCAAGACCAACGTTCAAGACAACATACGGTTCGCCACACCCCAACTATGTCGGCAAGCAGCGTGAATTCACATTCAGAGGTAGAAGACATGCAAATTGATGCGGTACGTATCAAATCTCTTACTCTAGAAGAAAAAAAAGCGGCGTATGGAGGAAGGTCTATACTTGTATTGCGGTGAAGAAGGCCACAAAGTTGGAAACTCCTCCAAGAAGCAAAATCGACGTATTATCAAGCCTAGGGGTGCGTTTATTCAGAAAAACGAAGATGCTTAGCTGTCACGGACACAAAATACAGACTTGAAATCTAACAAGAAATTCAAGAAGAAGTGGCAGAACTAGATTAAACAGATGAGTACAAGAACAACACCAGAAAGGTGAGCTAGAACTCCAAGAGATGTGTTGTCGAGACTGAAGAACCCTTCAGCCTCGACTCCTATATATACTACTGAATAGGAAGCTTCTCGAGCTACTTCCGCTAACTAGGACGCTTCTCCAACAACTTCTACAAATTAGGAAACTTCTCGAGCAACTTCTTAGAATCTATCAGAATATTCTAGAACCTTCTAAGAATATTCTAGAACCTTTTAAGAGAATCTTTAGGGAATATTCTAAGAATATTCTAGAACCTTCTAAAGGAATCTTTAGAGAATCTTTAGAGAATATTCTAGAAGAATATTCGAAGAATCTTCCAATGTATGTCCATGACATCACCTCCTCTTCTAACTTCGAGGTCTCCGAGAAGCAATGTTGTTATCAGTCAATACCAACGCAAGAAAATGAAAATCTATCGCATCACATCCGCTATGAATTCCAATTGTTGTTCGCGAGGCAAATGATTCATCGGCCCTTGGAGCCAACGGTAGTGACCAACACCTTCAACCTCTGACCAAGCGTGGACTTCTGTGTCTTCATTGTGAAACTGTCCTCCAAACACACCTTCTGGCTGACCGTCGTAGGCAGGCTCGACCTCAAATACAATTACTAGCGATCTGTTGCTCGGTATCCTCCGACGTCGTCGTGGTGCAGGCGGTTCTTCATCTCGCGGTCGTCTTCGTGAGCTAGTCGCTTGAGATGACATAACAAGTGTAGTATCTTGACTATCCATGTCCAAAGGCTAAAATGATGAGAGCAAACTATAGTTGCTAACAAAGTTCTACACTATCGAACTATGGGTTTTGGAGGTGCCCTCCCCCCTTTTTATGCTACTTGATGAGCAAGCTTCAGCAAGAAGCTATCGTTGAATCGGCTTAGGTTTATGAGGATATCGTTGATGAAATTCTTGTACCTTTTTTGGTGCATTGGCAAGATTTTCGGCACGCTCCCACGTTCGTTCATTGATGTCGTATCTACTCCAATGCACTAAATACTCCAATTTTCTCCTATTACGCCGTGAATCTAGTACCTTTTCCACCTCGTATTCCTCATGGTTTTCAATTTCGATACTTGGTGGCGGACTTTGTACTCTTTGGGGAAAAGCTGACTCTCGATAAGGTTCCAACAAAGACACGTGAAAGACTGGATGTACCTTCATAGTAGCTGGTAACTCCAGACGATATGCCACCGGATTGATCTGCTTCCCGATAACAAATGGCCTTAATCTCCGATAGTCCAATTTGTCACATGGCCGCTTGGTCTTGATATTCCGTCGAAGAAGCCATACTTTACTTCCAACTTTAAAAGTAGGTGCCTCATTTCGATATTTATCTGCAGATGCCTTGTAACTTTCTTGGGCAGATTGCAATTGAAGCTTCAACGTCGCTTGAAGCTCCGATAATTGCTTCACAAATCCTTCAGCTGCTGGGTTGTTATTTGCTGAAGAACTCAATAAATCGAGCTTGGGGTGGTATCCGTAGTTGGAGAAGAATGGTGTTTGTTGAGTTGACGCATGAAGAGTGTTGTTGTATGCGAACTCAGCAAGCGGTAGATATGCAGTCCAATCATCTTGTTGATAGTTGATGCTGCATCGTAAATATTGCTCCAAAACTTGATTCACCCGCTCCGTTTGACCGTCAGTTTGAGGATGAAAAGCCGAAGAGAGCTTAATATCCACCTTCAATATCTCAAAGAGGGACCTCCAAAACTTGGATACAAATTGAGTACCTCGATCCGACACGATATCATATGGTAGGCCATGATAACGATATATGTTATCAAGAAAGAGTCTTGCGGTGTCTTCGCTTGACGATGTTTTCTTGCAAGGCACGAAATGTGCCATCTTTGTAAATCGATCCACCACAACAAAGATGCTGTCAAATGAATTCGATGGCGGTAGGTCCGTAATGAAGTCCATAGAAACTGAAGACCATGGTCGGTGCGGAATAGGCAATGGCTGGAGAAGTCCATACGGACGATGTCGAGGGATCTTGGATCTTGAACAAACATCACAAGAAAGGACAAATTCCTTCACATCCTTCCACATTTGGGGCCACCAAAAATCTCGTGAAATGAGCTCCAAAGTCTTGTTGAATCCAAAATGTCCCGCAGCTGGAAAGTCGTGGCGAGATTGAAGTACTCAGAGTCGAGTTGGTCCTTTCGGGATATACAACCGCTCCTCAAAATACAGAAGATCTCCCTCCACCTTAAACTTGTCATTATCGACACGTTGTTTGATGTCAAGAGCTATAGAATCCTCAATGGTCGCAGTACGTACCTCGCTGAGGAAGCCGTCATCGATACTTGCAACAGTAGCAAAAATCCTGAATTTTCCTGGTTTCAACAATGTTGTACATTGTTGATCAAACGCTGCTTCTCCAGCCTTTGGCGCAAGATACGATCTCCTCGATAATGCGTCAGATAATCCTTGCTGTTTTTCAGGGCGGTAGGTGATAATAAAGTCAAATCGTGATAGAGACATATTCCATCGAGCTTGACGACGATTCAAAATTCGAGCTGTCATGAAGTACTCCAAATTCTTGTAGTCCGTATAAACAGTCACTGGATGTGCAGCTCCTTCGAGGAAGTGACGCCACTCTTGGAAGGCATCCACTATAGCAAGCAGCTCTTTGTCGTGGATCTCGTAGTTGATCTCAGCAGTAGAGAACTTCCGTGAATAGAACGCAACTGGGTGAAGCTTCTTGTCTATGCCCATCTGTGAAAGTACAGCTCCCAAAGCAAAATCTGAAGCATCGGTCTCTAAATAGAAAGCCTTTGCAAAGTCAGGGTGTACCAAGATTGGAGCCGTAGTGAATGCCGTCTTGAGATCTTGAAATGCTTTTGCTGCTTGTGATCCCCATTCGAGCTAGTCTTTGCTTGTTAGACGCGTGAATGGTGCAGCAACTTGAGAATAATTCTTGATGAAGATCCGATAGAAGTTAGAAAATCCAAGAAAACACTGAACATCTCTAACCGTCTTCGGAACTTCCCAAGATATAATTGCTTCTACCTTTTTTGGATCCATCTTCAAGCCCTCTGTAGTCGCAATGAAGCCCAAAAATTCCATCTCATTCTGGTGAAATTGACACTTCTCCAACTTGGCGTAGAGTCCTCGTTCGCGTAGTTTTTCAAGAACCAAACAAACGTGCTTCTCATGTTCTTCTTCATTCTTGGAAAATATCAAAATATCATCCAGATAGATGACAACAAAGTCATCGAGGTACTCCCGAAAGATGTCGTTCATCATATGCTGAAAGACCGCTGGAGCATTGGTAAGACCAAAAGGCATGACATTGTACTCAAAATGGCCATACCTTGTACGAAAGGCAGTCTTCCATTCATCTCCTTCTTTGATTCGCACAAGGTTGTAGGCTCCTCTTAAATCAATCTTTGTAAAAATCCTTGCACGTCCAAGTTGATCTAAGAGGCCGGAGATCAAAGGTAAGGGATAGCGATTTTTCTTGGTCACCTTGTTGAGTCCTCGGTAGTCCACGCACATCCGCAGTGAGCCATCCTTTTTCTTCACGAATAGGATTGGTGCTCCAGCTGGCGACTTTGAATGTCGAATAAAATTCTTGGCTAGATTCTCATCGATGTACTTCCGCAATTCTGCCAACTCCATCTGCGATAGGTTGTATATTGGACCAAAAGGTGGTTTCGCTCCTTCCTCCAAGTCTATGGCGCAATCATATGGTCGATGTTCCGGCAGTATATCGGCGTTCTTCTTCTGAAACACGTCTTCAAAATCCCTATATTGCTCTGGTATATTCGATGTTGAGATATTCTCGCCGCTAGTTGGAGCTGCATAAATGACAAATGGTGCGCCTTCCTTGGACGATCTTAGGAACGCTCTCGCTCCAATAAACATGGATTTCTTCATGTAGGTTCTACCAACAGGTTTATTATTATTTTTTTCAGGAAATGTTATCCTTCGTAGCCTCCAATCAATGGACGGATTATGATCTTCTAACCAAGAAAGACCAAGGATAACAAGGCTTGATGGAGTTCTAATAATATTAAAAACAACGTGACTACTATGGTCCTTAAACACCACTTCTATAGGTTCTGATTCGTGGGTAACGTTGCCTGACAATAAGGGTCGTCCATCTATCACCTCTACGTGAACAGGTTTGGACTTCTGTACTAAACGGATCTTGTGGCGTTTAGCAAACTCTTCATCTAAAAAACAAGTAGATGCCCCCGAATCCAATAAAGCTAAAGTTTTTTGTTTTTGAGGGCCTAAAAACAAAGGAATTGTAAAACAACGGGCAGGTTGGACAGAGAAGGAGGAACCTGATTGTTGTCGTGATATTAGATTGTCCAGCCACACGGTTCCTACTGTGGCTGGGCGTCGTCGTTTTCCGGAATCATTGCACTTCTAGTCTTGACAGGGTGCCAATTTTGCTTCTTTGGGCAATTTCCAACCTTGTGACCTTCTTCTCCACAATACAAACATAACCCTTCCTCCATACGCCGTTTCTTCTCTGTTGGAGTAAGAGATCGGACACGCGCCGTGTCGATTTGCATGTCTGTTGCCTCCGAATGTGAGTTTAAGCTATTTGCAGACATAGTCACGTCGTAACGAGTCATTTGGTGTCTTGGACGTTGGTCTTGGCGACGCTGGAATAGGCGGTTGTCACACTTTACAGCTTGGCTAATAGCTTCGTTAAGCGTTTGAGGATCAGGAAGAGATAACAGCAAGTCCTTCACATCATCCTTCAAGCCCCAATAAAACTGACTCACCAACGCCTCTTCACCCAAATTAATGTCACTTGCCAATTGTCTGAAATCCGAGGCATAGACTGATGCAGAGCGTGTTCCTTGTCGTAGCGATCGGATCTTTGTTGTAGCCCATCGAACTTTATCATGCTCGCCAAATGCTTCTGCAAATGCCTCCAAGAACGTTTCAAAGTTGCTCAGGATTGGCGATCGCTTCTCGAACAAGGGAGTAAACCAAGACAGAGCTTGTGCTGTAAGCAAGGTTCCAACAAGCCCAACACGCGCTTCCTCCGTCGGATAACGTTCGGGCTGTAAAATTGTTATCAACCTGATTTGGTTGACAAAACCTCGAAACTTGGAACGAGTTCTATCAAACTTATCCGGAAGACTAACTCGAGGCTCCTTTCGTTGTAGGACTACTCGATCTTGTTGAAATGGAGGTAGAACTGCTTCTTCTGGCGCAGAAGTTTGAGGCTGATATGCTTTAGATGGCGCTATCCCAGATGCTCCATTGTTATGGAGTCCTACCATGACTCCTTCGATCTCTTTTGTCCTATGTGACAACGAGGCAAGAGCATTTATGATGGCGTCTAGTTTGGATTCCAAACTTTCAGCCATTTTAACGTCTTAACCTTCGACTAACCTTCAGAAAGAAGAAAAAAGAGTTTTGACAAGAGGACAATATTGGTTCAGAGGAGAGTACTCCGCAACCTCTAAAACGCCTTAAGACTCCAAGATGAGGGATAATCCACTCTCTCCAAGAAGAATAAGGCTCCAATATTGAGAAAGAAGAGATATCAGTTTAGAGGAGGGTAATCCGCAACCTCTAAAACACTAGCACACCTTCAAGAAGAGGGGTAATCCACTCTCTAACAAGAAGGAACTAGCTCTGATACCAGTGAAAATGCAGTCTCGACAAACTGTCACGGACACAAAATACAGACTTGAAATCTAACAAGAAGTTCAAGAAGAAGTGGCAGAACTAGATTAAACAGATGAGTACAAGAACAACACCAGAAAGGTGAGCTAGAACTCCAAGAGATGTGTTGTCAAGACTGAAGAACCCTTCAGCCTCGACTCCTATATATACTACTGAATAGGAAGCTTCTCGAGCTACTTCCGCTAACTAGGACGCTTCTCCAACAACTTCTACTAATTAGGAAACTTCTCGAGCAACTTCCTAGAATCTATCAGAATATTCTAGAACCTTCTAAGAATATTCTAGAACCTTTTAAGAGAATCTTTAGGGAATATTCTAAGAATATTCTAGAACCTTCTAAAGGAATCTTTAGAGAATCTTTAGAGAATATTCTAGAAGAATATTCGAAGAATCTTCCAATGTATGTCCATGACACTAGCTACAATAGGAACCGTGCGGCTAGACAGTGAAATATCGCAACAACAACCAAGTTCCTTTCTTTCCGCTCAACCTGCCCTTTGTTTTACAATCCCTTTGCTTATTGGCCCTCAGAAACTGAAAACCTTAGCATTATTAGATTCAGGAGCATCTGCTTGTTTCTTAGACGAAGAATTTGCAAGGCATCATAAGATCCCTTTAGTACAAAAATCCAAACCTGTTCACGTTGAGGTCATAGATGGACGACCTTTATTGTCTGGTAGTGTCACCCATGAATCAGAACCTATAGAAGTGACATTTAAGGACCATAGTAGTCATATTATTTTCAATATTATTAGAATCCCATCAAATCCTATTATTCTTGGTCTTTCCTGGTTGGAAAAGCATAACCCATCCATAGATTGGAAGTTGCGGAAGATGACCTTTCTCACAAAACCACCCAAGAGCAAGCCTAGCAGAAAATCCCGAATATAGAAATCCTTATTTATTGGAGCAAGAGCGTTTATAAGATTGTCCAAGGGAGGCACACCATTTGTCATTTATGCGGCTCCAACTACCAGGGAGAAGATCTCGACAACAAGTATACCGGAGCAATATAAGGATTTTAAAGACGTGTTTCAAAAGAAAAATGCCGACATGCTACCGAAACACTGACCATATGATTGCACCATAGACTTATAGGAAGGAGCACAACCGCCTTTTGGCCCAATCTACAATCTATCGCAGATGGAGTTGGCGGAGTTGCAGAAGTACATCGACGAGAATCTAGCCAAGAACTTCATCCGTCATTCAAATCATCAGCTGGAGCACCCATCTTATTTGTGAAGAAGAAAGATGGCTCGTTGCGGATGTGCGTGGACTATCAAGGCCTCAACAAGGTAACAAAGAAGAATCGTTACCCGTTACCCTTGATTTCTGGTCTCTTAGAACAACTTGGACATGCAAGGATAAGCTAGAATGGGGACCTCTAGTAGAGAAGGCGTTTCAAAACCTGAAGACCGCATTTACTACGGCTCCAATCTTGATACATCCAGACTTTACAAAGGCCTTTTATTTAGAAACTGATGCTTCGGATTTTGCTTTGAGAGATGTACTTTCACAAATGGGAGAAGACAAGAAACTCCATCTGGTTGCATTCTATTCTCGAAAGTTCTCTGCTGCTGAAATCAATTATGAGATCCACGATAAGGAACTTCTTGCTATAGTGGATTCTTTCCAAGAATGGCGTCACTTTCTTGAAAGAGCTGCATATCTAGTGACCGTATACACAGATCACAAGAATTTGGAGTATTTCATGTCGACTCGAGTTCTAAATCGATGTCAAGCTCGATGGAGTATGTTGCTATCTAGGTTCGATTTTATTATCACTTATCAACCTGGAAAGCAGCAAGGACTATCTGATACCTTATCGAGGAGATCGTATCTTGTACCAAAGGCTGGAGAAGCAGCGTTTGATCAACAATGTACGACATTGTTGAAGCCAAAGCAATTTCAGCTTTGCGCTACTATTATGCCAATTGATGCTGACTTCGTGAATCAAGTACGTGCCGTAACCATTGAAGATTCAGTAGCCATTGATATTAAGCAGCGTACCAATGACGACAAGTTCAAGGTGGAGGGAGATCTTTTATACTTTGAAGAGCGGTTATATATCCCAAAAGGACCAGCACGACTCCAAGTTCTTCAATCTCGCCACGATTTTCTAGCTGAGGGACATTTTGGATTCAACAAGACCTTGGAGCTTATTTCTCGAGATTTTTAGTGGCCCCAAATGTAGAAGGATGTGAAAGATTTTGTCCTCTCCTGCGACATCTGTTCAAGATCCAAGAATCCTCGACATCGCCCTTATGGACTCCTATAGCCATTGCCGATTCCACGTCGACCATGGTCGTCAATTTCCATGGACTTCATCATGGACCTGCCATCATCGAACTCAGTTGACAACATCTTTGTCGTGGTAGATCGGCTTACAAAAATGGCACACTTTGTCCCTTGTAAGAAGACATCGTCCAGTGAAGTCACAGCAAGGCTCTTTCTCGATAATGTGTATCGATATCATGGACTACCAGATGATATTGTATCAGATCGAGGAACCTAGTTCGTATCGAAGTTTTGGAGATCTCTCTTTGAGATACTAAAGGTGGATATCAAGCTTTTTTTGGCTTTTCATCCTCAAACTGACGGTCAAACGGAACGGGTGAACTAAGTCTTGGAACAATACTTACAATACAGCATCAACTATCAGCAAGACGATTGGACCACATATCTGCCGCTAGCCGAGTTTGCATATAACAACACCCTCCATGCGTCGACTCAATACACACCATTCTTTTCCAACTATGGATATCATCCAAAGCTTGATTTATTGAGTCCATCAACAAATAACAATCCAGCAGCTGAAGGATTTGCAAAACAACTATCAGAGCTTCAAAATATGTTGAAGCTTCAATTACAATCCGCTCAAGAATCCTACAAGGCATCTGCAGATAGATTTTGGAATCAAGCACCTACTTTCAAAATTGGAGATAAAGCATGGCTTCTTCGACGGAATATCAAGACCAAGCGACCATGTGATACGTTGGACTATCGAAGATCGGGACCATTTATCATCCAAAAGTAAATCAATCCAGTGGCATACCGTATGGAATTACCGGCTTCTATGAAGTACATCCAATCTTTCATGTTTCTTTGTTGGAGCCTTATCGAGAGTCATCTTTTCTTGGAAGAGTGCAATGTCCGCCACCTAATATTGAGATCGAGAACCACGAGGAATACGAGGTTGAAAAGGTGCTGGATTCTCGACAAAGATGGGGCAAGTTGGAGTATCTTGTTCATTGGTGCGGCTACGACATTAATGAGTGAACGTGGGAGCCAGCTGAAAATCTCACCAATGCACCGCAAAAGGTACAGGAGTTTCATCAACAACATCCTCATAAACCTAAGCCGGTTCGACAATAGCTTCTTTCTGAAGCTTGCTCACCCAAGAATATAAGAAAGGAAGAGAGCACCACCAAAATTCGTAGTTGATGTAGTTATTTTCTCTAAGATAAAATAGAATTTTTTCAGTAGCCATAGTTGGGTCTTCTGATATGGATAGCCAAGAGATAGATACTATGCTAGTTAGATTATCTCAACCAACTAGTTCACGAAGGCGACCCCGAGATGAAGAACCACCTGCACCATGACGACAATAGAGGATAACAAGTAACCGATCACTGTTGATTGTATTTGAGTCCGAGCCTGCTTACGATGGTCAACCAGAAGGCATATTTGCAGGACAATTTCACAATGAAGATACGGAAGTTCATGCTTGGTCAGAAGTTGAAGGAGTGGGCCACTACCATTGGCTTCAAGGGCCGATGAACCACTTACCTCGTGAACAACAGTTGGAGTTCATAGCAGACGTTATGCGACAAATCTTCATTTTCTTGCGTTGGTACTGATTGACAACAACATTGCTTCTCAGAGACCTCGAAGCTAAAGGAGGGGGTGATGTTAGGGACATAGTCTTTAGAACCTTCTAGAGACAAGTTTCTAGAACCTTCTAGAGACAAGCTTCTAGAACCTTCTAGAGATAAGCTTCTAGAACCTTCTAGAGACAAGCTTCTAGAACCTTCTAGAGACAAGCTTCTAGAACCTTCTAGAAGCAAGTCTCTGGAACCTTTTAGAAGCTTCTTAGTTGGTAGAAGATGTTAGGGACATAGTCCTTAGAACCTTCTAGAGATAAGTTTCCAGAACCTTCTAGAAGCAAGTCTCTGGAACCTTCTAGAAGCTTCCTAGTTGGTAGAAGTTGCTTGAGAAGCTTCCTAAATATGAGTATATATTGGAATCGAGATTGAAGAGTTTTTCAGTCTCGACAACACATCTCTTGGAGCTCTAGCTCACCTCTCTGGTGTTGTTCTTGTATTCATCTGATTAATCTAGTTCTTGCCAGTTCTTCTTGAACTTCTTGGTAGATATCAAGTCTGTATTCTGTGTCCGTGACACTTGCTTCCAACCATTATAGCAAAATTATAGTTTTTAACTAATATATAAAAATTAACCAAAAATATAATTATTTGGTTGCAACAAAGTCATAATCAATATGAAATAAGACATATGAATGTTATTTATTAGTTATCTTAATTATAAAGATTAATTTTTATAAGTCTATTTTAATCAATTTTTCATAGAATAAAAATTCAAATCAACAATATTATAAACGGAAGTTTCACATCTTTTATTTTTAATTTATTTTTACAAATCGGTTTTTTATAAATAAGAATTGTTAGATCCAAACATTCTTAGAAACTAAACTTACATTTAGTCTAGAATTTATAATCAAATAAGATTAAACAACTTTAATACATGTTTTAGTTATTAAAACTTTACTTGGTCTTTTTTTTCCTATTAAAAGAAATTTTAGAATAACATTGTATTATAAAAACAAATTAAAATAAAATAATTTTTTCTAACATGTCATTGGATTTATATTATATATACATAATTTATTTTTCATAGTCAAAATAAAATAAAATAAAATAAAATATTGATTATAGATTTAAATTACTAGCTTAAGTTACTTAACAAATTGATTATAAATCTAAATTACTAATGTAATTCAAATTTTAAATTAAATAAATAAATTAGCTAGTAAATAAATGTAGAAAATTATAGACATCATGTAAAAAGTTATTACCATAATGCATATTTTTGCTTGGAAGAAAATTTCAATTCCATTTTCATATCTTTTAGAAGAAAATAACCATTACATTGAAACTAACTTAATACAGAGATTTTACTTTCTGAAGATTTGGCTGGTATTTTTTAAATTATTTTCTACAGCATAAGTCAAACATTCTTTATACCTTGGTAATTTATTATAAACATTGTATTTATAATTCTACTTGTGCTGAAGTAAATCAAAACTTAAAATTGAAGATAGAATTTGGAAGTAATCCTCCGCTTCATATTTGTCTAGGAAAATCTCTATATAGAGGGATCTACAACATCTTCTTTGTTGTTTTTCTCTAATTGCAATAAAGTATGTTCTAATCAAAAATTGTCATAAAGTATGTTTTAAACAACAAAGAGGTTTGCTAATACAATTTTTTATTACAACATCAATTATAGTCTAAGGTATTTAATTGATTTTTTTTTTAAAAAAAATTAAGACTATGTGTTAAACCATATTTTATTTATGCTATTGCATTAAATTGCATAAAACTTCGTTTAAAAAAATTGAATTCTCTTAGCCTGCCAAAAACAAAATAAGTTTTAATAGCATAATTACTATATTAATTTATAATCATAGAGCTTATTTTGAAATCGGCTTGGTTAGATTTTTAAATTTTGGATAAATACATCATGTAATAAATATGAGTATAGTTCTGTACATCAAAAAATATTTTTAACAAAGAATAAAAAAAACAAAACAAAAACAAAAAAAACAAAAAAAACACTTCTTGAATAGTATTTCAATCTTCTTATGTTTGGTTTTTCTGAATATATATATATATATATATATATATGCATTAATAGACACACACACATCAAAATGCATGTATGATTTTGCTCATCATTCCTCACATCATTTCTTTAAGTAATATCACCAGATGTGTGTAAGTCAATTCCCAACACTTACGATTTGTTTAAAGTATCCCGCATGGTACAATCCGAGCTGCCCGAAAAAAATACGGCAATTAAAAGCAAATGAACCACGGTACAATCGCATACGCATACACATTCGTATATTCAGTAAAGTTGGATACCAAGGTATTATAAATACCACAGTGCATACACGTATAACATAAATATACACACACACACACATATATATATATATATATATACGCCGTCGTCTTCTTCTCGCGACTCGTGTTCTGGGACTGCCCACAGCGACACTGTGCTGTACTGCCATCACTCCTCCCTTGAATCAGCCGCTGCTGGTCGCAGCAGTATAATAACACGCTGCTCTCGCCTCCTTCCCCTCATGGGCATGGAGCTCAACCTTAGTACTATTCCCACCCTCTCTCTACCTGGCTTGCCCAGGCCTTGTTAACTTATCATTCTCGGATGATTGACGTTTTCAGGTTGCAGGAGTTCGAGAGGGCTCGCCGCCGCAGCAGCAGCTTCATCCATGTTGCTGAGCCAGGACTACCCTCTTGAGGATGGATTTTGGGGCTGGAAGTTATAGGTTTGGGTCGTTGCCGTTGTGGGCTCATAATTGCGAGCTTTTCCTGGTCGAAGGGCAGGTCATTACTACTGGTTGGAGTGTTTGATCAGTGCGTCTGCGGCGTTGCTTTTTTGAGCTGATTTTCGGTTTCTCTGCTGCACTGGACTGAGTTGAGACAATTGTTTGCGATGCACTCAGCTCCACTTCTCGTTGTCTTTCAGTGTGAAGCTCTGCTATCATCTCCGGGAGCGTTTGCGACTTCCGTTGGTTAGATTAGAACATGGTGTCTTGGTTTGGGTCTTAGGTCGGACAACTCACGAGGTATCGATTTCGTCTCCTGCTTCTCAGTACCTGCATACCTGTCGAAATTAGCTCGTGATTGTCGAGCAGGTCGCTAGAACAATGGCGAAGCAGTCATCAACTCTGCTCAAATTGCACATCGGAAGTGGTGTGTTTTCTCTCGTTACCAGACTGGTTGCCTCTTCAGCTCTGCCTACCATAGCTCAGCATTTTCGTCTTTTACGCTGCACTGGGTCGAAGCCCTCAATTCGAGTCTTATACCTTTGAATTTACTAGATGATACCTTCTTCAATTAATGCTAGACTGCTCAACTCGTTTCCCGAAAGCGGAGGAGTTTCGGCAACGATTCAAGTTTAAGATATATCTCAGAGCACTCTTGCTGTTGAAATAATCGAAAAGAAAACGGAACATTCTGCTTTTGAGCTCGCCCCATGAGTTTGATGAAGAGGGACGTGAAGATGCTCATATCACTGAAAACAGTTGTTGGGACTGACGAGGCATCTGCAGTTTTGTTGCAAGATTTACTCCAGGGGGAAGCTCTCTTGCCTATCCTGGACTATCATGCCCTAATGACGTACCAGTGCCAGCAAGTCGGCGGATTCCGTGATGCTTGTGATGCAGCCTGCAAGACTGCTTGTCGGTTTGAAGAAACCTGCCCCTTGATTAGCGATTCGTGCGACTTGGGGAGCTCCTTTCTGTCCAAAATTAGAGACTCAAATCCTTCATATTCCCTTCAACAACGAAATCCTTTTTGTTCTGAAGATATCGCTATGCCTGATGCTTTGAGAATTGACCCAACACCAGAACGCAAGGTAGGGCACGACACTCTGGAGGCCGTGTCAGTGCTACAAGAGACGGAGGCAAATTCCCGCTCAGGTTTAGGGTTCTTCACACATTCATACTCACTGCTGGACCTTTTAGAGAACCTTGCTACGTGCTCAGAGATGATGTCTTCCGCAATTTTCAAGGTACCAGAGACACTGTTGGAAATGCAAACGTATGATTTGGCAGTCCCCTTGTTACACCATGATGTGGCAAATTGCTGCACCATGAACACTTGAGTTGCAGTTTTCTCAATTACTGTGTGTGGTTTTGGACTAGCCACTGCATTGTGTTTAGATTTAAGCTGACAATGAGATGATTTACGTTTGGCAGCTAATCCAGGCGCTGCGGCTTCAAGGATTGATCGAGGCCAGGGCCATAATCCTACCTGGGCCGCCTCCTCGACACTTTGAACACCTCCAGCTCCGCAAACTGCTCTTGCTTTGAAATTTAGAGTACCCGAGAGTGGTGCGTGTATTGCACAGATTTTACGGGACCCACCTAGGTTTCCCAACGATTCCCTCGTATCCTCTTCCCCCGCGTTAATAAACCCCTTACCATACAACCTAGACTAGGCTACATGTATTCACAATAGTTTCTGTGTTAATTTCAGTCATAGTGAACATTGCTGCAGTGTCGCGAGCGTCTTTCGTGTCTTGGTTTCCATGCAGCATTTGTTATTCTAGCTCTATCTGCGCAATTAGTTGCGACACTTGCACCTTTCTCGGATGCAAGTGTTTTTGATGTCACAATCCTAGCGGGAATTGACAGACATGTCAAAATCTTGTTCTGGATTTAAGTGCATCATAATTTTTGTATTAAGTTTTGAGTTGAATGTGCATGTGTGACAATTTCATAGCGTCTTTGGTTCTATGCAAGACACAATGGCTCTGCGATCTGGAAATTAACACAAGAAATCTTACGCCCCGTCTGACCATATCAACACCCTGTCTGGTTGGAAGTTACTGGAACAATCTAGTTGGACAGTATATGCATATTATAGCTGCTGCATCCACACATGAACATCGGACTGGGATCTTCGAGCGATTTATGATTTATTTCGTGATCTTTCCAACAGCACATATTGATTGCAAATCAACTTAAAAGCAGAAATCCTCTTTCGGATGAACCTCACACGCCAATCAAAGTAACATAATATCTTTTGTTCCACATTTGTTTCTTGTGCGTTTCTACAATTGTAAGCTGTAACAAAAAAAGTCATTCCTCGTTGTTCTATCATACTACATAAAGAGAACGCATGCAAGCAGCTGGATTTTTAGTAATGTAACACTATAGGTGGTTTTACTACAAAATTTGATAGTTGTCCATATTTCAGTGTAGAGAAGCTTACTAAAATAAAGGCATAGAAGACAACTTTCTTGCGAGGCCCTCCTGCCACCAACAACATGGAGTGCACGCAGCCGTGCCAATGAGTTCATTAAAGCCACCTTCACAAATTTCACACATTCTGACTCATCCTTTCATTACACAAACCAATGACAAATCTAAACCATCACCAACAAGAATGACTTCATTTCGAAAGCTGGACTGGTGATGGACTTAAAATTTTCTCGTCAACCACAGAGAGTTTATATTTTGAGACTCTCGTGGGTTGAAATGTTTTTGGGCGGCAACCCTCTGCAAAGCAATGTAACGGAATTGGAACTAAATCCTCACTTCCGACGCTTCGCAAACCTCGCCATACGGAGTCGGCATTGACTCTCGACGTGGCCTGCCCAAGATTACGACATCCTCATTCGATCATCTGTTCGGTAGGTCATTACCAACACGCACCGACTGAATGCAACTACTGAAACAGAACATTGGGGAGTTTATCCATCTGACGATTCGTCGAGGCACACCAAAAACGAAAAACTGGGAATGACAACTGGGAAGTCTAGGTCTAGGGTTCGCCAATGCCAGGTGACCCTACCGAAACTGGGAGGCAAACAAGAAGCCTACACAATAGTGAATGTTATATAGCTATTCAACCCGACTGTCACAGGACACAGAGCTACGGACAGTTCAAAAAATATGACCAGAAGTAGAAAAGTCTCCAATCAGTAGGGGACCCGAGGCAGCAGTAGGCTACAGTGGCGGAGCGGAAGTGACGAGGGTCGCCATTAATGTGTGTCTCTGTCGACATGGATTCATGTTATACTGGAAACCCTGAAGACGGCCGAAGTCAGAGCTGGCAGGCACTCCCCCACCAGACTTCTTTTTTTTTTTTTTTTTTTTTTTTTTTGGCTTAAGCTTCTGCTTGTGGTCTGTTGCTGTAAGTTATCGTTGGCAGCCACGGTGTTTCAGTGGTCCCATTTTAGCCCTGCCTGGAGGTGTGAACAGCGCAATTTTGTGTCCTACACCTCTGACTGAAGCATTGCAGACCTATGTATCATCCAGGGTTTAAAATAGCATAATACTTAAGTTGGATGTGGTCTTGTAAAGAAGACTTTTATTTATCTTTTTGAAACCGAGACAATTGATGGGCTTGTGAGTCTCGTTGTGAAGCACATGTACATTTCTGTATGCTCTTCATTATATGATAGTAGATTATACTCACTGATAGTAAAAGGTGGGGAGAAGTCGCTAAGATTTTTTGGGGCATGTATTTGTCTAAATATTGCAATATGCATGGTTTTGTTTTTAAAGGACATGTTTGTGAGTGTCTATGTTAAGAAAAGGTGGTGAATTTATTGGTTCCTTCCACTGCATACCTGCCCTTGAAAAGCTACAATGCAAGGGTCTCTGTGTGTGTACATTGTATTTGAGCAGATTTACACACACATCAATCTATGTATAAATAAATATTTATTTATTTATTAGTGGAATCCCATGCCATTGACCACAAAAAAAACATTGTAAACTATGTGTTGTAAATTAACCTTTTGTTTGTTTGAAGCTTCATATGATGTGAAACTTCATGTTGCATGCCATTTCACATTGTGGTGCTTCCAAGCTCCACACCTAACAATCTTGCAATGCTACTTTCGGCAATTTGTTGCAACAACATGAAAATTTTGATCTCTGATTGCTTCATTTTGTATGAAATAATGATATATGCAGCCAATCAAATGTGGTTTTTTGTCTCCTCTGGATTATCTTGTTGGTTTACCACCTGAACTATTTTGTATAAGAGATACATTGTATTTTAGCAGATTCATGCAAGCAGCAAACTTGTGAAAAAAAAATAATAATACTATATATATAGAAAAAGATTTTTTTTTATTTCATGCAGCCGTAAATACCATGATTGATGACGTTTGAAAACTTAAATATTAGTTTAGCTGATTTTGTAAAAATGTCACTAAATGTTGGTACATATAGAATGAACTAAACTAAATTAATCCACAGTTTCATGAACTTTTGGAAATATAAAACTTTATGACTACATACATCTTTTATTCAAGTACATATACTTTGAATTCATCTATGATGCACAATTACACAATCAATAAAGATCATGCTAAATATATATACATATAAACGACAGGAAAAGTTGGTATCTATAAAATGTGAAGCAATCTTATGCATCCTGGCAAACAGTGAAACCAAATCAAGATTGTGGTAGGATATTTTCAAGTTCACAGCAAGGGCACAAATATACACATTTGCATAGCTTATACAAAATTTCCTAAGCACGTGAAATTACAGATTTTTCTTAAATCTAAGAAGAAATAAATTTCTATATAAACATAAATAATGTTCAACTTGCAAATTATTAGGGTCATGTGAATCATGCCATTAACAAGTTAACTTGTAATCAAATAATGTTAATTTTGAATTAAAGCATGTAGTTTTTTGTCACAAGTATTACCATTGATTTATTTAACAATTCAATTATATTTATAATTGAAAAAAATCATTATTATTTACAATAAATATTTTTGTTTCACTTTTATTTTTTCAATTCAATGACAATGTGATTATTTAAGCAACGAATTTAGAACATTATGTTTATAAGAATTTTACTATAATATAAATATTGATCATTCAATAATCCAAACGTCTCATTCAATGGTAATTTTGATGTGTATCCTAAATAACCAATGATAAATATTTTGTTACATAATTACATACATATGCTTTTATTTTAGAATTTTTTAAATTCAAGAAAGCTTTGGAAAATGTCAATCTCTAATATCTTTGTGGGCACATATATATATATATATATATATATATATATATATATATACAATTATAGGCCAATGATTGTTTTATTTTTTTAATGCACGATTTGGATGTAAGAGATGTGTTTAGCTAATCTCGTCCAAAAAGAACAATAAATATATTTTGTATATATATTTTTTTGAAAGGAGGAAAAAGTAATGCACTTTTCTTGAGTGAGAGCGTCACCTTTTTGGGGGGTCCTAGATCTTCAACTGATCATCCGAACACTGCTTTTTGTTTATCCATCTGCACTCTTGTGTTCCAAGCGGCTTGGTCATAGGCAGCATGCGTGCGGTGATAGGTGTAGCAGAAGGTGCAACCTATCACCGCACGTTGGTATTAGCAGAAGGTGCAACCTATCACCGCACGTTGGACGGGAAGGCCCCGTGAAGGCCCAGGCTGACCGCTTCTTCCGGTATTCTGTTTTTTGGGCCGAGGATGAGGTGGAAGGTCTTTCGCTCTTTCCCTGCCAGCTGGTGTGCTCAGCTGGAGCCATGTTGCCAATGATGGTGACTGAGTCAGCAGCTCCAGACTGAGTCCTACGTGGCATCCCATTCTCACAGACTGTGTCCGAACATTTGCCCGCTTCATTAATCAATGTCCTTCGCCACCACTACAAAAAGTCCTTTTTCATGTCTTGGTTTGGACCCAGTGTGTATATCTACTGTTGTTATTTTATTTTATTATTGTTATTATTTATGTGTGTGTGTGTGTGTGAGAGAGTGAGTGAGTGAGTGAGTGAGCATATGTAATCACCATTCTATTTTTCTAATGTAGCAGTCCCAGTAATAATGAATCCCAGTAATAATATTGAGTGATTGAATCATTATTACTCAATCCCAGTAATAATATTGATTTTTAATTTATGTAACTCTTTGTTTGTTTATGACTTCTAAGCATATACCTCACATGCTAATGCATCCTTTGCTCATACCTGGTAAAATGTCAATTTGTTAGAATGGGACTGACTTTGTATGTGCTTGTTTCCAAGATATGTTATGTACATGAATGAGGATTGGATGTACATCTTGGCACAAATGACATGGAATAGTTAAAATTAGAGCCTATGATTTCTAAAAGAATTAAATTGTGCATGGAGATTTGTTAAACTGATGTTTTGATCTGTTTTGTTTTCTTAATATGATTCACTAAGAACCATAAAGAAAAATATTACAAACTATATATATATATATATATATATATATTATCCCATCCATCTACATATTAGTATTTTTAATTCATCTATTTGTTTGAAGAAACAAGTTATGTTTTGTGAATTGTATTTGGAAGTGCTTTTGGCACAGATATATGTATATATATATATATATATATATATATACATTTTATGATGCTAATGATGCACATAGTATATTGATGACTATCATATGTAAGTTAGCTTAAAACTACTGTAAGTAAGCATGAGATTTAGGCTGCAAGGTATTATAACATGAGCCTATGTTGAGAGTATAAAAGACCAAAAACCTTTGCACACATCATCCTCGACGATGAAGGATGTGCATCAGAGTTGTTCATCCACTGAAGTTGAAACACTTCCAGATATGATTGGAAATGACAAGCGAATCAAAATTGGGTTACATGATCAACACCAATTTCACTTCCTTTTTTTTTTCATCCCTAGGACAAAATTGCACTTTGTGTTGTTTGTTCGTTCTTATTTCTCTTCCTAAACAGGTGTGAATCTTTAGAGCTCCTCGATGGACAGTGCTGGACCTCATCCAAAATTCCACTAACCTCACTAAGATACTTTTTAGTTGGATGCCACCCTGGAACCACAGGACCTAAGGCGTGTTCCATTCACCATATTTTTCATCCGTCCATCACGTGGATGGAGTCTGACATCGCCTGAGCTAGGTAACTTGGATTCCTTCTCTTGCAGCCCATCCCCAGCACTCAGATAAAGAGACTTGGTCTTTGTTGCCAGCCACTTCAATCTATTAGAAAGTATAGAAAATAATGATAAGAAAAGACGATGCAAAGAAAAGAAGAGACGTTGGTTTAGACTCATCCATCGTTGTTAATCACTCATGGAGAATCAACACCAACACATGACCGGGGACAAACCCCGGTTTGGAAACCATCAAATTTAACCTCTGGCCCTAATACAGTGTGCATGCCAAAATAAAACTGAGAAAGCCTGGTTTCTTCGCTTTCCACACAAGGACATTGAGGTGAAATAGTAGGCTAAGGCTATAGCGGAGGTCGAGTGCAAACTGAGTGCTCGAGTTGGACCCCCTCCACACACAAATGCCGCATGCCAGATACCACTTCGCTTGACTATTCCTTGCTCACACTCTGTTTCTCTCCTGCTTCGTTTCCATTATTAGATGCGAAGGGCAAAGGTCTTTGTTATTCTCAGACATGGGCAGTTGCGACTGCCGTCATGTCTGCTACACACACGGTCAAAACACCCTTCCGGTTTGAACCATTCAAACCAGAATGGGACAACACAAACGCAACTCAATCACTCAATGTAGTTATGCACCTGACACCCATCAAATATTTTACATTCGTTAAGAAATTTCACTCAATTCATTGAGTTTGATAAGATTACCCCCCCCCCCAGATGATTCCATGTAATAATATTTTGCGTGGTAGATACTCCGTCTGGACAAACGATACACGAACGAACGATACACAGACGAGCGAGACACCGACGAACGCCGAGAAAACGGTGGGCAACCAGGGGTTGCCCGACGTGTGAAGTGAATGCTGGGGTTTAATTAATCCCGGGGGATAACCGTACCTCGGCTTAGAAGTTTCGGACGAGACTCTTCCCTTCCCCGGCTCACCAGTGCAAGCACAACATCAAGCTCCTCCGTCCTCTTGCGAAATGCTGTCTGGAAGTCTTTTGTTCTCCTCCGATTCGTTTCCATCGCCTGCATCGAAGTTCCTTGCGCCATAGCTTTCGCAGCAGAGGTTTCCATCCACGCTGAACTCGCGGGGTTGGACTCTCGGTTGAATTCTTGATCCGAAGAATAGATGTTTGCAGTGGCTTGGAAGAAGATCACGTGACAGGTGAGGGGCGTTTCCTATCGAGGGTTTACAGGGTGCAAGTGTCGCCGGTGCTGCGGCTCAGAGCTGTGTTAGAATTGTCCTAGATTGTCGTGAGTTGGCGCAGCACGCGGGAGATCTGGTTTCGTGCATCGAGATATTAGATTTGCGTGCGTTTGGAGGTGTTGTTCATTGTCCGTTGTGGTGCGAAAGAGAGAGAATGTGTTGTTGATGCTGGCGTGTGTTATTTTTGCGGATGCGCGGAGTTGAGAAATATGCCATTGTTACGAAAATCGAACCTTTGTTGTTGTTGTTGTTGTTGTCGTTTTGTTTTGTTTTGTTTTTTTTTTTGTTTGTTGAGAGGAGAAACTTTGTAGTTTCCGAACGCGCTTCGTTGGATCGTTTTCTCATATTTCAGATGTTTCATTTCTGGAACACGATCTTTGTCCCTTAGAAGACTGGAGGCGATCCCTTCAAATTCCCTACTGATTGGATCGTGACCTTTCAGTTCGAGAATGTGCGTGTCGCAGAGACTTTTTGGTGAAGTTTGGAATCCTCTTTTTCAAGGATTCCTTGTCAAAACCGCCCCTTCGCGACTTGAAATTGGAACCCACATGGTATAGCTCCCTCTTTTGTAGGTGATTTTTCCAGAAATTCAGGAGTTGTGATGAGCTGAATGTGATTTTGTGTTGTCCTGCTTGTTGTTTTATTACGAGCTTAGGCGTTGCCATTAATGAACACGTTAATTAACCTATTATTGACGCGATTTAAATCAAGTACCTTCTCACGAAAACACATCGTCTTGAATACGTGGAGGGTTAAATAGTTGTAGTCACAGAGCATTTCTTAGTGCCCTACTCGCTGCCAATAGATCCAATTAATATCATCCAATTATTTGAAACCAACTACCTTTGTGACTGGGTCTGTGCTTCGGTGATTTATAAACTAACCGATCAGTTTACTGCCGAATGGTAATTCTTCCATCTACTCTCGAGTTCAGCTAGGGCTGCCCTTGTGGTTTGCTCCTTGCAATTAAACAGATTGCAGCTCCTGTGTGTTGGAATCAATCCCCTTCGCTGTACACTCAGTGACTGCTCTCTTGTTGCAGTAAAAAAGTGGTTGATCGCGCATTCTGTAGTTACAAATTGAAGGTTCGAATGCACTTCCCTTTTATGTCTTATCTCTTGATTGTCCGATCACGTTGCCAACCTGCAAGTGGCGTGTCCGTCATATATCCTATATGATGGGAAAGTTGAGAAACAATCTGCGAAGTCCTATTGGGCGTGAACACTGGGAAAAAGTTGTTACGAGGAGGTTTATGTTAACGGTAATATGACGATGAGAGGACTCGTGTGGTAATCGACCTTGTGACATCAATTCCTGTGAGAGGGTTGGCAGATCAATTACTACGTTGGTAGTGGTTCAGAAATACGTCTTATAATCTTGTAATATGTACATCATCATGAGGATCGCTCAAGACTTGGTGTATTATACCGCCTGCTAAATCATCTTAGTGTCGTTAGTCTACATTTGTTGTTTTGCGATTTTGTAGTGTAGCTACGGTACTGCATCATATCAGCCTTGTAAAATTGTTGTTCACTCCAAATATTGTTCGCTACCCATCTACAACCTCAAATACAAAGAAATAAATATGAGAATGAAAGAACGAAAAAGGAAAAGGAAAGAAGGAATGAAATGTATTTGCTCGTCTTTAGCTTCTTCTATTTTTCATCTTCCAAGTTTGTTTCTGACTATAACGAAATCGTTCCTTATCTTTGTAGGTGCACATGCTGGGATCCCAAGGATTCATTACACGATTATGCATGTGAATTTGAAGGTAATACTAAGAATTAAAGGTGATTGCAAGGTGCAGCCGGATGGCTGTGTCCATGAAGAATGTCGACATTGCTTTTCAAGGAGTTGGGCAGAAACCGTATCCTACGTTTAATTCCATTCTTTTTCATGAATTCAGTTTGATTCTCACTCAGTAATATTGTCGCACAAAACTCATCTGTTAGAGTGGTTGCAAAAATAACGTGGATCTAAATTAATGAACACTGCAAAGCTTCCAGGTGCCATATATTGATTGAGTGTCAAGATTCTAGCATTTTCGTGTTACTTGTGGTATGGTTTGAAGTGTTAATCGTTTGAATTAATGTGGTCCGCACTACTATGTGATTTTCCTGTAGTGAGTTTCGCTTAAGTTGGAATGGTAACAAACCTGACATTGGTCTCCAGTTAGTTGTTTCCTTTGACTATACTCTCAGAGGAATGGAAATCTGGCGCATTGAAGATTTCAAACCAACGCCCTTACCTACGGAATCCTATGGAAAATTTTACTCCGGCGATTCTTACATTGTCCTCAGGGTAAAACTTCTTCTTCCCTTCATCTGCAGTCCTTTTGCTGAAGATGGGTTTCTTATTAGCAATGTTTATTACTAGTCTTTGTGGTTTACAGGAGCTCGATTCTGGATCTGTTCACATATTGCTGACCGGGTTATGAGACTACTTTCCTAGGTTGACCTGGTCTGATGCTTTTGTGTATCTTTGGCTCATTTCGATCTACATAATATAGTTGCAGTTGGATGGACTTGACGAATCTTATCTTTATAGTTTTTGCAACCAAGTATTGGGTGTAGTCTGCTCACTAGATGAATAAACTCGTGGATACTCCTCGTAAGAATACTTATTTCTGGAACATTTATTTGGTCCTGGAATAACCCCGAAATAATTGTTAGCAAATTTTGGTAACAGACCACAGCACTAAAGACTGGAGGTTTCCACTACGACATTCACTTTTGGCTAGGAAAGAACACAACCCAGGTACTCTGATTTCTTGGTCAAGTGTGAATTTGAGCTTCCAGTTTTTCTGATATCTTTTGGGTGGTTGAATAGTCAAAGCCAACTTCACTTTTTCTGTCATTTACCTCAAACCTGTAGTCTACTGCTCTAGCGCTAGTTGGTTAATGCATCACGGTTCTGCCCGGCAGGATGAAGCTGGCACTGCGGCAATTAAAACAGTTGAGCTGGACGCTGCTTTAGGTGGTCGCGCTGTTCAATACAGAGAAACTCAAGAACATGAAACGGATCTTTTTCTGTCTTACTTCAAACCTTGTATCATTCCTTTAGAAGGGGGTGTTGCTTCTGGATTCAACAAAGTGGAGGTTGAGAAGGTGGAGCCTCGTTTGTTCATTGTCAAAGGGAGGCGCGCAGTTCGAGTTTCACAGGTCTTAAGCAGTTCTCTGAGTTACAGATTCTACTCCAGAATTCTTCATTCCCTGCTTACTGCATCTTTTATTTTAATCTGAACGATTTGGCTATTGCCTCTTCCATGACAGGTCCCCTTCGCCCGTTCCTCTCTAAACCATAATGATGTCTTTGTTCTGGATACGGAATCAACAATCTTTCAGTTCAACGGAGCAACGTCTAGCATCCAAGAGCGGGGAAAAGCTTTAGAAGTTGTCCAATATATCAAGGATACATATCACGATGGAAAATGTGAAGTTATCATTATAGGTATGGAGGCAAACAAAGGTTTCGCTTCTCAATTTCAAAGTTAAACACAATTATGTAGTGACGATGTGAACGGGCACTTCGGTTTTGTTGAGTTGTGTTCAACGAACAGCGTAAACAAGCGTATAGTATGCATTGATGAGAATAAGACGGTGTTTAACAATATCATTCTTTCAATACCTATCGTTTTTGGGCTCGATAATTTTTTTGCGGTTTGAGTTTTTTAATTCACAGTTGTTCACGTGGGTTTCTGTTTCAATGTTACTACAGATGATGGTACGCTCGGGTCCGAGGCAGACACAGGGCAGTTTTGGGTTTTATTCGGGGGTTTCGCTCCACTTGCAAGGAAAGCTGCCGTTGCAGATGATGCTCCTAAGTTGACGAAACCTAAGCTTTTCTGGTATGTAAGCTTTTCTTTGCGGGCACTACCTCATGTTCGTTGCTTTTCATCCAGACATGAGTTTGTTAGCTCTTGCAAGAGTGTTAGTGACAAGGGGACTGGTTGTGGGCATTGAATTCTCAAAGTATCATTGAAGCCAGCTTCAAGGAAGTAGAAATCTCTAAAGACATATTGGACAGCAGCAAGTGTTATCTGCTTGATTGTGGTAATGAGCTCTACATATGGGCGGGTCGTAATACATCTCTTGATGCACGAAAGGCTGCTGTTTCAACAGTAGAGGTAAGTTCTACTGCTATTATCTGCATGACAGTCTTTTGCTCTGCTGAAATCAGGGTGTACCGTAACTTTATACGGACCACGTGATGCGTATTTTATATTCTTTTCAGTGGATTTCGAACGCAACAGTATGCTATTACTGATTTAGATTTCTCAACCGCCGCTTTAAATTTCCTCTTGCATCATCTTGTATTGTTTTATCTTAAGATGTTCGCAGAATATCTAATTATGCCAACTCTTTCCGCTATAACCTCACAAGTACATTGCCACGTTCTCTCACCCCGCATTCATTTTTTACAATTTCTGTTGCATAAAATTTGATCTCTACTACATGTGTGCAGAATTTCATCACTAATGAGAAAAGACCAAAGCACAGTCAGATTATCCGAATCATTGAGGGATTTGAAACATTAGAGTTTCGGTCACATTTTGACAACTGGCCATTACATGAACAGTATCCTATCTCTGAAGAAGGAAGGGGCAAAGTTGCAGGTAAACAATGTATTATGCGTGTGTTGTTCCTTAACCCTGCTGTCTTGGTCAGATGTACTAATTGTGTCCTCACTGCAGATCTTGACAAGTATCAATCTAAAAAGGAATGCTATGTTTGATCGGTCTTCTGCAGTCTTTAGCTCATGCAATAGTGTAAATCTTACCTCAAGAATTTTATCAATAATTATCTTGGAAATCGTATAATGTGTTCGAGCATGCAGTAAGGATGTCCAATTCCCAACTTCGTCCTGTAATCATTAGCTATGATTTCATCCAAATATGTACTTACTGACTCTATAAACTATGTTCCTTGCGATCATGGGCCGAAAAAGATGTCATGTTGGTTGTGGCCTCTTGAGAAAGGCTCAATGTGTTGTAAAGGTTGGAGCCAAGGATAATGCAGTGGCCAAAATAGGCGTTTGTCATGTTGTCATTTTGAAAACTCGTCTTTATCTCATGCGATGTCTAAAAATCGCTTAAGTTTGTTTATCAATTTTTCGATCTCTCTGTGCAATTTTGAGACCCTGGATTGATTCACAAATAACGCATTTGTAACTCTGTCAGGTTGTTTAGTATCCCTTAAACCTTTTTGATGTGCTTCAAACTTTTATGGATCCTTCACTTTCCTGATATTCATTTTAATGAATATCATGATGGTGCTAAGTATTTTAGTTTCAATACATTGTTACGATGCTCACCCACTGTGATTATGACAGCTTTGTTGAAGCAGCAAGGCCTCAACACGAAGGGCATTCTTAAGGGTTCGCCTGTCCGAGAAGAATCACCATCACTTCCAAGTTTGAGTGGCAAGCTTGAGGTATCCCTTACGAACCAGTACTTTTAAAACTTTTCTTAGTACAATTCTCTGGTTTCAAATTTGCATTTCTATCCCCTTTACGTGGTGGTCTTGTTAATTTAGTGAGATTTTCACCTTAGGTTTGGAGGATAGTATGTGGTATGAAGAAACAAATTGCTGCTGAAGAAATTGGAAGATTTTACGAAAACAGCTGCTACATTGTACTGTATACTTATCAAGGAGAAGAACGTAAAGAGGAATACCTTCTTTGCAATTGGAGTGGCCGGCATTCCCCTCTGGTAAGTTTGGACCTGTAGGTGTAGTTCTGACGAGTGTTTCATTAAAACGCGACGCGCGGTCTTGTGACCAGGGGGGAGGTCTGGATGTCTAGTGGGTCCTTTCTGATTCTTACAATAATATTATTTTCGCGCCGTCTGTCTGTCTGTCTGTCTGTCTGTCTCCCTCTGTGTGCTTGTTTATGTGAGTGTGTCACACGGGATGGTTAACCAATATCCCATTATTAAGAAGAAATCTTGGTGTGCAGGAAGATAAGGATGCGTCCCTGAAAGTTATGAAAGACATGAGTGTAGCACTTAAAGGGCGTGCAGTGCAGGTAATTTCTCTTTTAAGATTAGCCCTTTTTGTTAAGATTTTATTTCGACAAAAAGATTTGGGATCTTGCTCAACACTAAGGTGTAGCATGCATTTTTGCTGGCGCTGTAAAATTCAGAAGGCATTGGCATACTTGGTCGATTATGTAATGGGTGGGACCGGTGGAGTGTGTTAGCCCGTCATTCTTTGTCTATAGTTTAACTGGTTGATTAGTAGCTCGGTGTTTAGGCTTTGCGTGCGATTCGTAAATTCCAGACTTGGACCTCTAAATTTGATGTTATTAGTTGTCGTGTTTCATTACAACGTGCACCAATTGCCAGCAACAGGGAGCCTCAACTTGGTTGTGCGTCTATAGTTTCATGTTGTGAATGTTTTGACTCATGTCAGGCTTACGTTGCACAAGGGAGGGAACCCATTCAGTTTTTGGCGCTGTTCAAATGCATGTGCATTCTGAAGGTTGGTCAGCTATTTTGTCATCAAGTACATGTCCCTGATTTTGAAAGACTTCACTTGCTGGATACTGTATCTTGTGCATATTATTAGTTGCAGCTTCCATCGAAGAAACAGCTAGTAATTGATGAGTGCAGTTGTAAGGTGTGCGAAGGAAGATTCACCCTGGGTTGGCCAAAGCAGGGAACTTGGAGGATGTTTTTATGCATATTGAAACATCTGGATCTTTTGAACTTTTGGCAGGAGCCTCCCAGTTTAGGCCAAAAAGACAATAACGCAGTAATGTTGGTGCGGGTGCGAGCTGCTGGTCCGAAAATTGTACAAGCCGTACAAGTAGAGCCTGTAAGTGGTGTTACTTTGCTGGCGATCTTTATCTGCAACCTGTCAGAAATTATACTTAGATGTTGACTACTTTTGACTTTTTCAATTTTAATCATGGTGTGGTTAATTGTTGAAGACAGCAGTTTGATTGATCGTCTCTTTTATATCTTGCAGTCATCCGCTTCGCTGAACTCCTCCGATTGCTTCCTGCTTCAAACCAACTCAAAATTGTATGCCTGGTCAGGCAATCTTAGTACTTTTGAGAGTCAAAAGGCGAGTCTGCTAGTGGCGGAAATTTTGAAGGTGGGATATATGGTACTTAGAGTGGACATGAATTATTTTATTCGGTGGTCAACCCGGTTGGCGATTTAATTATTCCCAAACCACATGCTGGGTTGAAGCAAAGTTCTTCAAATTTTGAAACTGGGCCGAGGTTGTAGATTCTTAATCTAGACAACAGCTATATGTCTCTTTGTTGAGCAGCGTCGTTGAATGTACTTCAAGCTCTGACTCTGTTGTTGACTGACGCAGCCTGGTGTTATAGCAAGGGCTATGAAAGAGGGTTTAGAGCCTCCGCTATTTTGGAGTTCTCTTGGAGGGAAACGGAAATATGCAAGTCAGAGAGAAGCAAGAGATGTTCCGAAGGATCCACGACTGTATGCTTGCAGTCTGTCACAAGGTGAGGTCTTATCCTATCAAGCAGATTGTGACTTATCTTTTTTAGGCTTTCTGATCAAATCCAGTCTCGTTAGTCTCTTCGAAGCTGTCTCTACCTTTTGTGTTGTAGTATCTTTCAATAATGCAAGTTCTAGAAGACAGTGCTTGCTTTAGTAACAAGTTGCGCTACGGATTTATCATATCTGACTCAAATCTGGTTGCTTGTCCTCGAATCATCAATTGCATATTTATCAATTACTATTCAGGAAATTTGAAGGTAATTCTCGCTCATATAGTAAATCGCTATGTGTACTGCAGTTTGAAGTGTTGTCTTATGTTAGCGTTCTTCTGGAGTTTAAAGCTTTGTCTTGTTCAGCGATAATCTCCGTAATAGTTATCGGTTCGAGCATCTAAGGCTTTTCTGTCCAAAATCTAGCGACTGCTTCTTGAATGATCTTAGAAAATTGGTGAGTGTCTATTAGTGCACTGAAGCTGGAATTGTGCAGGTGATCGAAGTACATAATTTCACACAGGATGATCTTCTGACGGAAGATATCATGATCCTGGACTGTCACAATATTATATACGAGTGGATTGGCCATAATACGAGCACAGACAACAAAGAGCATTCCTTAAGCATTGCCAAGGTATGGCACTACTTGGGTAGATCAGTGAACTAGGAGAGCTAATATTAATGACCAACAGCCCCCTTGTTTTATGTCTTGAAGCTGTCGTAGGTCAAAGCAGAATTTAGTTCCAAGAATTTAAACGTTAATCTGAGTTTCAAATGTTTCTCGCAGAGATTTCTTGAACGAGCAGAAAAATTGGATGGAGCACAACCTGATACTCCCATCTTTATACTTGCAGAAGGCTACGAACCAATATTTTTCACCTCCTTCTTCTCATGGGATTCCAGCAAGGTCAATGTCAGTATCACTGGTGCCTCTATTTGCTTCGTGTTTTTTATATTGGATTTACCAGGTGGTATTTCAACTTCCGAACTATTGCAGAAGTAAAACTCACACCAATATAAAACAATTCTCGCTGAAACCAGTCTGGATCATTTTCTTATGAATAGGTAACATAGAGATTATCGCAAACATCTAGATGTACAAATTTGAACACACTTTTGAATCCAAAGCTTATGAGATGCCACAGGTCAATGGAGACGCATATTCAAGAAAGCTTGCAGGGCTTCAAGGACGACGTATTCCTTCAGAGGTAACTACATTGAGGTTTTAACTAAATCAAAGTCTTATTTAAAAGCCTATTCAGAGACTATGTACAAGCTGCTTAGAGTTCACGACATTGGAACACCTCCTTGGGAGATAGCTACTAGATCGGAACTATTGTCTCAAGACAATCTTCATGCGCAATCTTAATATGTCTAAGTATTGCAGAAACCCCAAAGACATCTTACATCAAGTTCTTCAGTTGGAGCCAAAGACGAATCCACACAACGGGCTGCAGCTATGGCAGCTCTCTCATCGCAGTTGACGAAAGAGGGGAAGTTTTCCAAGGTTGTCCAAAATATAATCAATCAGAATAATTCAGCCTCTGCTCCAGTGAGTCCTAGATTTCATCGACCATCAACTGCTAACTCTCAAAGAGCTGCTGCAATGGCAGCTCTATCGTTAATGTTTGGTACGAAAAAAGCAGGATTAGCCTCTTCAGTTTCAGGTGAGATTTTGTCACTTTTGGTTGCTTAATTTATGATAGAACACAACCTGGTGACCGCTGTAATGCTCATCTCACTAAAGCTGTGATGCAGATCTGTTGCTGTGAATCGTGTATGTTTAATTTTCTAATCTTCACTTGACACTAGTATAAAGTGCCGTTTATGTCGAACTGGCCAGAATTAGTAGTACTAAGTAATTTACCTTGATTCATTTTGTCTTTGCTTTTGCAGTTGATTCTGATTGGATCGCTGGAAGTTCGCCGTTCACGAAAATGGAGGCATCAGGGGATACAGAATCTGTAACAAGCTCTAAGTCTGAAGATGGAGGGGATGAAGGGGAGGAAATCACCGAATTTTTCAGTTATGATCGCCTGAAAGCATCGCCCACGGATCCTGATTTAAAAATAAATGTAAAAAGAAAAGAGGTACGTGTCACACCAAAACTCATTGCACAGTTGTTTCCAAGAGTAACGAATGTTAATTCGTTGGCAATGAAGTGCTGCTAGTAGCCAGTGGTTTTGAATTCTATCCGAGACACTGCATTGATTCTTAACTTTCGTTTTAAAGCAAAGACGCTCTGAAAAGCGTCCCACGAAACCCACCGGATGCTCCTTTTTCATTAAGCATTGACTGTTTCCTCTCTTGTAGGCTTACTTATCTCCCGAAGATTTTGAGAAGCTGTTCGGAATGCCCAGAAGCCAGTTTTATGAGTTGCCAAAGTGGAAACAGGATCAACGCAAACGCAATTTACAACTTTTTTAGTTCATCATTATTTACGACTTCACATAGTGTGAATTTCTAAGGTATCTTTTGTTCATCTGTAAGATGTAGCATGAGTAGTAAGGGTGCATGTCTCACCCAACATGTAAATCGAGCTTTTGGAATATTTCCAAATTTCGCATAATTGAGAAGCTGTGATAGGCCTGTCCCTTCGTGCAACCATCCAAGTTGTATAACTAGTAAGAATAGAGTTCTGCATTCTAGTGCAACTATCACTGTCAATAGACGTTTGATGTATAGTACACAGCTAGATACCTAAGTGATAATAGGTTGAATATTAGAGAGTCCAAATTTAGAACGTACTGATGATGTAATCCAGGTAGAGAAGTCATTGATGTACCCAATGTGTGCATTAAATTAATAGTATTGCTTCTGGTGCTCATACATTTCAGGGTCTACTTTTAAAGTCAAAAGTGCGTTCACGTTGTGAACGATTGTTATTCAAGTCTAATACCTTTGATCTGTGGATGCTCATGAGATCCTTCAGCTCCATAGAGCTAGGTGAAATAATTCTTGCCTGGATAGTTGTCTCAACCTCGGCACTTTGGGGCTCAATAGAACGTTCCTTGATGATCTCTGCCTGTGCCACCCCCCCGTTCTCTGCACCTGCCGCATGGATGGTGTCGTGAGCAATTAGATTACCGCTGCAATTTGGCTGCATTCTACGCAAACCACCTGAATACGCAAATATGTCTTCTTTACTGAAGAGAACAGCTATTGTTGCTGCATCGGTGCTATTATAAAACCTCAATTAATTTTCGTGGACATATCCAAAAATGATCAAAGCCCAAGTTGGTGCATCCATTCATATGTGCTTTGTAGATTACAAGGAATCGACAAAATCAACAAAGACGTTCTATTGTCAGTATTTACAAATAAAGGATTATTTTGGTGTTCCTGAAACAGTTTTGAAAGGCCTTTAAAGGTTGAAGTAGTTTTAAGTATCAATATTGACATACTACTTATAGTGGCAAGAAGAGATTCAAGTGTTTGTGGTGCAATTATGTAAACACCTCAAACATCTTGCAACATGTTTGCTATACTAAAGTTTTCAATTTTCTTTTGTTTCTTTGGAGCAGCCTCAGGTTGTCATAAGTATATGGTTTCCATGAGATGTCATAGTGGATGAAGATCTCCCATTTCTAAGGATAAATTTTCCTACTTCTCCTTGATTGCATGAATACAAGGCACTTCCATTGTTTGAGTAAAAATTTAGGATTAAAGGTTGCCCAATTAGCTCTTCTTGAGAAACTCTTTGTATATTTCTTTAAGTGCAAATTCAAAGACTTTTAAGATCTTGTTCTCATAAAATAGTCAACCTTGATTATAATGAATTTGTATGTGTTCTCTTCCAACTTAAGTTCTAATTCCATTGATCCAATTTACAAACACTTATAAAAAAATTAATTTGAACTTAAAGAAAATATTAAGTTAATCCTTGCAAGTATCTCTTCAATACAAAGTGAGATCCTTCCACATACAATGAGTTTGTATTTCCTAAGTAAGAATACTTATTTGTCCATGGGGCAACAAATTGCTCATTATGATCCTTAATTTGAGTGTCATTGAAATAATTTACAAGTGATAATATAGCCTAGTATTTGTTCTTTAAGTTGGTCTAATGCATTTTTAATGCTTGTGTAGTACAAGAATAGAATATGCTTTGTCAAATTTACTCAAAATCTTTCTAAGCTTCTATGTTGCCAAAATACTTTTTGCAATTTGCCAATACATTTTTATTGATGAGCCAAATACAAAGAAACAATTGGAAGTTAGAAAAAATATATATATAAATGTACAGATCAAAGCAAGCTTGCAATTTTTTATTAGTATAACTGGTTTTTGATAAGATATAAACTTGACTAATTGTTCCAAGATCCATATATAATATGCTTTGCTTTTATTATTCAAAGAAGCTATTACAATAACAAATGTTTAATTGAAGCTTGTCAAGCCAACTATGTAGAGCATCAATACCTTGAATTTGTTTGTCTTGTATGTTGTTGTATTGTAACATGACTATTAGCTGAAAAATAAAATAAATTAAAGATTATATAATACAAAAAATTAATAAATAAAATATAATAAAAAAATATTTTTTAAAAATACAAAAAAAATTAATAGAGAAGTAATAAAAATATTTAGCGTTAATGTTGTCTTTTTAAAAGGATTTTGTATTTATCTGTGAGACCATAAATAAGAAAACACAAAGTAGATTAACAAAAATAATATTAAAGAAATCTTTGAATAAAATAATATAATAAATTTAATAAAATTTACATAAAAATCCCTTAAATTGATATCCAAAGAAGACTAGTTGTGAACTAGAGTCAAAACTAGATCCATAGACACAAAACCATGCATCTACATCAATTGTATTTTATTTTTTATTTTTGTTTGTTTGTTTGTTTTTGTTTGTTTTTTTTGTTTTTTATTGATTTAAGAGTGGGATTAGAGATTTGAATTAATAAGGTTTCTTTGAGTGTTTTTTTAAGAAAATTAGAGTTGATAATGACTATGTGAGAGCTTTACAAAATTAAAATTGTTTTGGGTGACTTTAGGTTTCGTAAATTAAAAAAGAATTTATACTTTAGAAAACTTCATGAGTTTTGTAATTTATCTATAAGTAAAAATTTGCATATTTTTGAAAATAGATATGCTAAATAATTTTTTATAAACCTAATCTAAATTAAATGCTTGGATTAAAGGTTATTAAAATTAAAGTGGATTAGGATCTTAGAAATTGGATTATGAGGATTAATGAGGGTTTCTATGATTTTGAGCAATTTAATATTCTCTAAAATCTAAGGAGGTCTTTTTACATAGGAGACAAAGTAAGAGGCCACAACTTTTAATGTTTTGATTGGTTGATATCAAGAAGCCTCACTTAGTTATCTTTGTACTTGGAAAAATGAATTCAAAAACCCAAAGAAGAAAGAATGAGGTATAATGAAATTTTTTTGTACATGACATTAACAATTTTGTTCTTTATAGTTTATTGTAAGCCCACCTAAAGAGATAATCTTTATAAAGTATTGAGAAATTGTGTTAGAAATTAAAAATTAAAATTTAACTATGTTTCTCATAATTGTTAGAATCAAGATATGAGCTAACATATACTAATACTAGAAAAAAAATTGGTCCATTTTATGACCTCTTCTTAATTTATACTATCTAAAATAAAAACCTTTGGAAGACTTTTATATCAAAATATTTCAAAGTGGGCTTTGAAGTGTAGAAATCCCCTAAATGCTCTACAAATATAAGATTCATTGGTTCTGTATTTACTCTAATATGAAAGCATCACGTTGAGTGGTGATTGTACAAAGTCAAAGCTCCCATCGCTTTGAATATGTGAGGTGAATCAAACCTACTGGCAGCATCTGCACCGTCCAGGTGGTAATTTTCGGGCGTGGCTCTCAAGGCCCATGTCGGCCGAACCGTCCTCCCGCTAATTTCCAGCGAGCGCCGCTTAATCCTCGAATCGCACAATTACGACTCTCTGAGCTAGGATGTGGAGATGCACATGAGATCACTAGGCTTCTGACGATCTAGTGGAAGAATGGGTTGCCGTGGGGGCTCAGATCTGCGACGAGTTCCATCACATTTTGAGTTTTTCGGTGCGAAATGGGGCGTGTTGGAATAGGAATGTGGGCACCAGTTTTTTTTTTTGAGGTGAATTCGAGCTGTGGTGGAGGATCATGGAGCGGTCGAAGGCTTGAAGGGTGGGAGAGATCGGGTGGTCATGGAGCCCAAGGAGATTGGGGTGGTGATGACGAGAGCCAGTGAGCTCCACAGCAGCATTTGCGATGCCATAGACAGAGTGACACAGTCACGGATTTTCGGTGGTGGGTCGCTTCGTAGCTTCGGAGAGGAAGAGGTAATTGTGCCGGAATGTTCGAGTGTGGAGAAAGCGCACAGCTTGGCGGGTATTCGAATGGCCATGGAGGCGCTGGAAACGCAGCTGAAGTCGCTTCAGATGGGTGCAATCTGCAGTGCCGATATCTTTATCTTTTAGGTCTTCAACTCTGGTAATGGAATAGAAGCATTTTGTGAGAAAGTCAGTCGACGTAGTTCAGTCTAGGCCTGACAGTGCCCATTCATCATGCATTTGGGTACGGTTCTGGTTGTGGCTTACAATGTCAGTTGGATAATCCTTACCCTGGTGCATTTTGTAATGTTTCAGTTAGCATTTGTGTAGCTTTATCGCAGCACAGGGATAATTAGGTCACATTTGTAGAACATAGGTATTTTTCTTATCTGTCAATGCTTCAGTCTGTGCAGCAGCAATAGCGGATTCGCAAGGATGCAGCCTTGGCAAAGCTGGAAGAAAGCAGAAGACTCTTGTTGCTGCGGCTGAGACAGCACAATGGGCAGGAACTGGAGTTGGTGCAGGAAGCCATGGCATTTGTAGAGGGGCCAGTGAAGAAGGCCAACGATGTCCCCCAAACGCACCACATTCACCCTGTCTTCCCCTCCATCCACAGCGGCTCTCCTGTACTCACAGCATCCAAGGGGCACAAATTCAAACCCAGTCCTGCTAAGAAGCTGGAGGATCGACCCTCTTTCAATGACAGTCACTTCCTGGCGGACGATCTGTCACCTCATTCGCAAGCTGTGAACTGTAAGATTCGTTCAGATGAAGGCAGAAATCCTATGTCTGGCAGACTCTCCAAGGTGTTCTCCCGCATGCTCAGCTTCACTGGAAAGACATTATCAGTGGTGGCGTCTGTTGCAGCATTTCTGGTGGTCTCTGAATTGAATCTCAAGTCCAAGAATGTTTCAATGCGAGGACCTTCACAAACATCACCACAGCCAGTGCCAGTGCCAGTGCCAGAGCCCAAGCTGGAGGAGAAGCTAGACTTGAAGCCAATTCTTGAGCATCCAGTGGGTTACAAGCGCATTGAAGATGATGACACGGTCAAATGCATAGTTAACGAGCGTGTTGAGCTTCTGTTTCCTCTGGGAGTTGGTACTCGCGATATTTTGTATGGTCGCGGGTGACATGTCTTACAATGTCGACCTCAGCAGCAACTTCTTCAGTATAGCACTTCCAATCATTTTTTAACATTAAAAAAATAATAAGTAATTGCTACTTCGCCAATTTGAAACTGCCTCCGCAGTTGAAAACAATTGGGCAGCACTAGATGATTAAGATATAATCAGTTTATCTGGTAACGGAGGTTAGTCTTTCGCAAGAGGATAACGCAGTCTAATTTGTGAAAGCCTCACAGCTTTTCAGATCGGCTGTCCTTCTAGCCGCTACTTTTAGTCATGACCCAATGAATACTCCATTTTCAAACTAATCTGCCAAAAGTCCTGTCATAAGACAACAAATAAGGACGGGAAAGGAGAAAAAGTAAGCTCTTGCAAACACAGCATGCAGTTGCGAGTCAATTTTACATGTAGAGCAATCATCTAAGAGATATTGGAAGAAACAATGAATGCGGAATATGGATAAGTTATTTTTTTATGAATGTTTCAACTACTGTTGTAAGCTTATAATTTTCATTGCAGAAATTCAGAACCCAATAAACGAGTATTTGACATTATCGCGTTGAGTTAGCTACCCTCCCATCACTGGGAAAAATAATAAAACCGGTCGCTACATTACCAATGCATGAGTTTGAGGAACCACGAGGTACACTGCAACTATGCTCTCTGCTCAAAACTCCAATAATTTTAATGTACAACGTGGATCCACAAAAATCAGGCAAGCAGCAGCTTTGACCTCATTTGCCAAGATGAGTAAGAATTCGATTGATCAAGATGTCCTTTTTGCCCAACAATGGGAGGCCGTTAGCTCTCAAGTAAATTTTGAGCTGCTCTGTAGTAAGACTCTTGAGCTGCAAATGTAAACAACCAGCAATCATTTAGCACGAAACATGGATAAATGCTTCAAAGACTCGAAGTCACCCTTCTCCACAATACCACTCTGTACAATATCTACAATCAGAACTTCACAATATCTGAGACTTGTTATAACAAGCTTGAAGCTGCAAAGTCCATAGAAGATCAAGAGTTCCCAAAGGGTGGACAACATTCGCACCTTTCCAGCGTCTGCTAGCTGTACCCAATTATACTCTTGAGCTTCTGTGGCAGCCAGTTCTGCGGCTGCTTTGCGCTTCTGTGCTGCTGCGCCGCCCTTCTCTTTTGCAGCAGCAGATTCTGCTTCCTCTTCATCGTATTGCTCCCCGAACACACTATTCTTAAATATCTTCGCAAAAAAACTTGCACTGCGGTTTCAATAAAACACACATTAACAAATTTGAGTGTGAAAACAAAGAGCACCCTTTCTCAGCAAACGTCCAGCCAGAACTTAAGCACGCAACCACATCATTAGAGCCATCTTCACAAAGCGATCACAGAGTCAATCAGTCAACTTCGTCCACCTTGCAGGAAAAGATTGAAGATAAAGGCCAGACTAACCAAAGCCAATTCAGGGTATTCGCAAAAAGTAGATTACGTACCGTTCTATACGCTTTGAATCTGGTAGAGTTTCATCCTCAATTTCTGAGATATCATCTTCCTCAAGTCCCACTGCCTCAATGATTCTATATTGTTTCTGTAGAGCTGCACAGAAATACATCAAAGTTTGAATTCGGGAGCGTTTTAAAGCGATTTGAGAAATGGAATAGGCTGTGATAGAACCTTTCATAAATATCAAATACGATCAAACTTTTGTTCAATCTTCCCTTTCTGAATCTCTTACTACGTCACACCAATCATAAGTGGTTACTCAAGACGAAGACAAATTTCTCTCTCGTACTTGGCACGGAAATGTTCTACAACTCTGAGAATCAAAGCACAGATTGTTCAGTCGACTTCCGAAGTACCGCAGCTGTGGCACGTATGTAGTCGAACAATTTTGAATACCTGGATCTTGAATATCTGTAACTGAAAAGTTCTTTAAGTGAAGTTTTTTAATTAAATCTGTTGCCATCTCCACTTGCTCTTCCGATGCCTTCGAAATTGGGGAGATGCTTGTATGGTACTGCATTACCACGGCACTTTAGAACAGTGAGGAAGTATTACCTTCAAAAATATTCAATAATCATTGCTTCTCATGGGCCAAAATAATTGGACAATGTAACAAAACGCAATAATTGATCACGCCAGACCTTCTCCGCAGGGCGAATATCATCCGAATAAGGCAAATATATCACATTCATGCCATTTGTGCTATCACCTTCTTCCTCCTACAACAAACACAAGTTCAATCAGTTTCGCACATGCTGGTTTTCGGGAATGCTTCAGCTTTGTTACATCACTTTATTCTACCGATGAAAAATTCTAATCGAACACCAGCTGCTACTATTATGAAGAAAATGCTGGAAAATCAGTATAATAAAGAACTTGAATGAACCGAAATGTCTCGCAAAAGGGATGACGATACTCGTACTAGCCAGATATTAAAAGTTCATGCATGAGAGACATAATGTAATCCATTCGTTGTCAAGCAGGAAAACATGCATAGAGCTTTCAACATAACAATTCTAGGTATCTTTACAAGAAAATCAACAATATGAAGGAATTGTTCTGCAATCTGTTGGATACAATTGCCGAAGGAAAGATCATGTAAAATAAGCAGGCTTCAGTCTACCTGTGCAACTAGTGCAACCAATTGAAATGTTGCTCGTGACGACAAGCAAGCAAGAGCATATCTGCATTATAAAAAATTACATAATAGAATTAAGATGGCTTATGCCGCATTAATACCTCAGCACAAGGAATTCAGATTATCTTACAGTAAACTAAGTGTTTAAATTGCATACAATATGGAATCACGTTCAGAATTGCTTGGACACTAGAGGGTACTGAGGAATTACTTGTTCAATCGCACCATAGCTCTGTGTAAAGCAATAAAAGCGCATGTGCTTCCCTTTACCGCCTGCATCATAACATTGTGTCAATTGGTGTGAACTAATAGGCAAAGTGAATAAATGGCAATTTGTGGTCAGCTATTCCCCCAAAAAAGATTGATCATTGGACTCAAATAACATTAACAATCCTATCATGAATTGTATCCATACATATGAGTCATTAAAACCAAGGAATATTACCACTTCGTCAGGATATATGAAAGTTGACGGGCGCAAATTGTGATACGGTTGTAAACATGACATAGACTTGAATCCCAAGAGTCGAAGTTGAACACTGGATATCCTTTTGATATCTGACACATCGTCCACAGAAAATACGACCTTCTTCCTGCTAGAGGCAAGCTCACTACTAAATGACTAATTGCTCAAAATTGCTGCAAATAATGAACTACTCGACATACACACACAGTTTTATTCTGTCATATATACCGTAAGCAACAAACCATGGTAAGTTGCACATACCCTTGATATTCTTCAAATCTCTTCAGAGGCTCATGCATCAATGCTCCGGTGTCTGAACAGATGTAGGTCCTTTCGATCTGCAGCATATCAATTTTTCACAAACTGCGTACGACATTTCAAGATAAGAATATCTACACAAGGACTACGGCAAACACTTGAACTTTGCATTCAAATTTGAGCCAAACACAACAGAAAAGAATGGAGTAAAGACCTTGAGGGGCTGATTGTTACGCGAATCAACAAAAATGTGAGAGGCTGCAGAAAAAGAAAAACTACATCATTAAGAACTCGAACACGTATCATATCCATATTCTGCTCATAGAAAAATTAGCACAAATAAAACAATATGGGGTGCTCCAGAGACTAATAAACCATCCCTTGTGAAGGAAATCCTTGAAAGTAGCGAGCAAGAACCTAGTTTGAAGAACATCGTTAGACTTGAAAAAAAGAGAAAGATTCTTTATTTGCATAGTTAAAAGATGGTTAAGATCGTTACGTGGCACTGCGGGGCGTATTAAAGCATATGTTTTCAACGCAATCTCAGTACCACTTCCGACTGTCAAGAGCATTTTGCGTACAATTCGTTTCTTGTACATTCTTCTCCTCAAGGTGTCCACGAGATCATCAAATCTGCACATATCATGAGGATCTATAAAAACATTGATTTGGACGACAGAACTTGTTCGTAACTTATACGCAGTAACATGCAGTTTAAAAATTTCAAATCCATGCTAACTGCGACTTACCTGGAAGATGGTTCAGAATCTTGTGATGCATCCTCGTTACCCTCAAATTGAGTAATCATCTGTCAAAACTCAATCCACAAAGTCCATTCAATATGATTTACAGAAGACTGACCAGCATTAGTAGCAGAAATATAAGGTGCCAAAATCTTTAACTGGACCTCCATACTCTGGTCAATCGTGTCTGCATGTGTGAAAAAACATACAAGGAACTGCACCTTACATTGTAGAAGGTCTTATCAAATAATTTATCAGGAGTGTTTAAGGCAACCAATTCGATATTTATTCCCAAATCTTGAGCATCCTGTCAAGTGAATACATCGAATAAGTAATCAGGCCACCCATTTCAAGCTCCAACTAACACACTTGAGATGTCTTAAATAATAGCTATTGGATTTTCAAGTGACAAGGAGTAATCAAAACGATTGTATGATCGATGAGAATCAATATCTAGTACGGTACAAAATAAGTTAGATCTGTTGTCAAGAAAGTAGTTCCTTCAATTTCAACTAGAAGCAGAGACCACAAAAGTACCAGCTCACGACAAGGTCCACAAGAAAATCTGAGATGAGCAAATTTCAGGACATACTAAGGCTCGTTGGATGGTTGTGCGCTCCAAATCCTTCCTCACGAAAGCGTCATTAATATCACCAAATGGATCGTCATTGTTTGTGATGATAACTACAGACTTTTCCACGTTCTTTACACTATTCACACAATTACCAGTAAGTACAAGTCAAAAACATCTTTCTATGCTCGTAATACCAACATCGTGTAGCAAAAAACAAGATCTGCAGTAGACATTACTCAGAGAATGAGCACTTCAGGGAATAAAGAGACATGAATTCTGTCACTGTGATATTTCTGAGTCTGACATGGCGGCTTTGACTTCATATGCTCATTACGTTAAAATGAGTTAGCGATGGCCAATGAAGAATACCCTGAACGAAGCATAGCCTGTACCACCCACAGTGCATCATGTAAAGGATGCTCCCTTGCATTTGCTGCTGCCGTGACTTGACTACCAATATCCTTTTGGAAACTTCCTGCAAAGGGCTCAACAAATATCCAATTTACATGAGATACATCTAGATCTGCAAAAGCCAAAGAACCAACTCCAAATGCAATCAAAACATCAACTAGTCAAATTCGCAATGCCTAAAATAGATCAGGAAATACCAACACATGTAAACGGAAGCAGGGAATACCATGCAAGGAACGAAAGTTTCTAATGAGCTCCGCCGACAAATCATCAAGCTCCGACCACACATACACACCGTCTGCCTCTTGGATATTCTTCTTTTTCAACTGATTGCAGCAAACGAATAACACTTTCAATCCCGAACTAAATGGGTTGCAATTAAACGTAAGAAAAGGGTCGTATTGATACCGCACCCAATAGGTGCTGATTGTTACATAATCTTACGACCCAAATGTATCCAGTAAATTTCCAGACTGCACATCGAAATGTAAATGACTGCAAATATAGGGACAGTACTGACTGTATTGAAGAAACAAATTCCAACTTTGTCATCTCGCGCAATAATCCTTTTCTTCAAGTTTTCTTCGACAGCCTTCATCGCCCATTTTAAGCATGACTCCTGAGAAACACTCATTACATTCAACACTATAGACAGAAACTCCAATGCAATGAGTTAGCTAACAATTTTCAAACTAACATGATCTCATTGCAAGGTGGTTTATCTGCCGAATCCTTGTTGCCAAGTCACAAGTTATATGCACAGGCCGTTCTAATCTCCAAAAGGCGACCAGAACTTCTAACCCCTTTCTCAAACGGCAGCATCATGTCGCAGCCAGAATCAATGAGGTACACCAGATACTCCTTGTTGGCCAACAAATCCTGCACGTACACAAAGAATCTTCAATTCACATGCAATCATAAACTGTAGTCTACATCAGACGCCAGATGGAGAGCATGTGTGTAACAGGGAAATAAAAAATTGCAGGTATCATGAAAGACCTTGAGAGGCATTTCTACATGTTCATATTGCAAGCAAGGTTAACAAGTAGATATGTTTACATGTGGATAGCTAAATGTGAATGGTTTCATCGATGGTGAATTAATCACACTCTAGTTTTAGCATGAGCGGAATCTCCGACGAAGAAACAAGAAAACCGCTTTAAAAGAATGAATCACAACAGTACAATGCTTCGAAAGAGGTGGAAAAAGTTAGCTAAACTCCTTTCCAAAATTCAAATCTACTATCTAATTTGGAAGAAATGCGACGTACCGTGTCATAGGTATCCTCCTGCTCTTCCTCCTCGTCCTCAAACAAACCACTTAGGCTTCTGTAATCCATGGGGAACGAAAAATATTCTAAAGATGTTCGATGGTTGTCTACTATTGCTAAAAGTTTCGACAATTGCACGATTCGATGCCGCAGTGATTCTCAATTCCTGCGACGGAACACCAGAGTATCAGGTAAATGAGCAAGAAAACTATTTCACTTGCGGGCGAAAATGAAGAAGAGAAGAGATCAACGCGATTATTCATTTGTTGTAAACAATGCTCCTATGCGTCAAACTATACGCTCACCGGCGAACCTCTTCTGTTTAGAACAACCCTACAACAGCTCATCCAGTAAATAGAGTAAAAATGAACATTTATTGCGATCAATCGCAGCAAATTTCGATATCGATTACGGCTAAGAAGGACGTATAATCAACAAAAAAAAATCAAGAAAAATCACCATCCACACAAATTTCCGGCATGCAATGGAGGGCCGAACTTTAGAACGAGCAAGTTCTGAAAGAAAAATGGAAGTTCCGTTCTACCACGTGGAAACTGTGCATCGCATTTCCAAAAGAAACAAAGAACCTCCGCAACAACAATAGGGCAATAATTAGAGACTTCTCTCAACTTCTGAAACAGAAATGCATAATATATTGGCACAATCTTAACCGACTCATGTAAGGCACAAGCGAGCTGACTGCTCGTGCACTTAAACCACCAAAAACTCGCGCAGAACTTCTCGATGTCGACTCAAACGCCGAAACTCCGCATACACAACCCGGAATAAATCCAATTACGCCGCAATCACTCAGTGCGACGGGTTCCTGACTCCTGGAAATACTGCCACCAAGGAAGTCCTCGCAAATTTTCCAAAAACGCTCATGAGTGCCAAATGCGTACCGCTCTGAGAACAAGTTTCATGACAGATTCGCAAGCTCTAAGTTATGACACAACGGCGGAGATCGGACTCGTTTACTAGAAGCTCTCAGCAAATGCGAGAGCCTCAACAGAAGGGGAGCTTGATGATGAAGCTTGGGGGCTGGAGAGCCTGCCTTGAGTTGAGTCCGACGAGTGGGACCAAGAGACGCCAGCATCGTCGGGGTACAAGCCCCTTTTGAATTAGAACTTCGTCTGTCCACGAAGCATGTACATTTTTAGTAAAAGAAATTGTAAAAAATCCACGTGGATCGTTGAATATATTTTGGATTTTTTTTTTGTTTCCGATCTCCATTTTTTAAAAATAAATAATATTCATACTTTATCATGCCTTTGTACACAATATATATATATATATATATATATATATACATTACTTAGGACAATCTATTTCAAAATTTTAAAATAATTTAGTAACTTGCAAGTTTGAGACTTCAAAAAAAATTGTAATGGATAGTTCTTTAGGGAATGTTCAATGTAAAGTTTTTGTGTGTGAAAATTATCTAATTGTATTCAACTGCTGCAGGACATAATCCACTTCCTACTGCATTTGAACAATCCAGACCATAGTAGGAGAGCTACTGAATGATATTATGGATGCTCAATGTTTTTGAAGATGTATACCATTGATTTTTTTTTAATCTTTGATTTAAACAAAGCGAAAAACCCAGAAACATTTTTTAAAAAAATAGATATTTATTTATTTATTTATTTGGTTGTGTGTATGTATAATTTTTGTTGTAAATCACACAAATCAAAAATTAAGAAAGATATATTGTGTTTTATACAAAGATTATTAAAGCTAATAATCGTATGTGTTTTTATTTTTGCTCAATATTCAACTATTAAAGAACAAGATAGCAATCCTAATAGAAAATGCGTGCACACATGTTTGTCCCCAAAAAAAATTCATAAGATATGAAAATCTCAAAACCATATCACACATACTGCACAACATCTGTGCATTTTTAACAGTATGAGCAGACGTAAGAATGAATTTTTAAAAATATACATGAAACTTATGAAATATCTTTGAGGATGAAAGAAGAGTAAATGGTGGTGCACAAATGTGATTCAAGTGTGAATTCATTAAGCGCAGGCAGTTCTGTTAATTTTACTTGCGTTCAGAAACAAATAAAATTAGAACGGCTGCACACATAGAAACTGTAAAAAACTCAGGTTATCATTCACATACTTATGAAACTTTGAAATGTTCAAGGATAGCTTTTACAGTACTACCACAGCTGCCAGTCGCGTGCAGACAGAATTTGAGAATGACAAATTACTTCTTCCTCATTGCCTTCAATTTCGCACCTGTGTATTTGTTGATCCCTGATATGCGTACAAATCTCAATTGAATTCTCCTCAAGTTGTAAACTTAAAAAAAGAGGGGATGCGTAGTATGCCGATTGAAGGACCCGTCTTACAAGTGATGTGACTATAGTTGGTAGTATTTGGAGGTCATTCCAGTTTAGCGTTTAAGATTTCTACATACAATCCATTCAGCGAAATTTTGTTACTTCAGTCAAAAGAAGCAAAAAAGGCCCGTTAATATGTTCTACGGAGGTTCTTGGTAACGGAGAGTGAATGTTCGGTTGAATAATTAACAGTCTTATGATTCTCATTGAGTGAGGTCAAGGCCCTAGACTGTTACACATTAACGTATGCATATAGGTTTTGGAAACATGCAGTTCATGGCCATGGAGTTCACAATTGCAAACGCGTGTTTCAGGGAAGAGGCAGCACGCGAGAAAGGTTGCTTTAGTGTGTACCTGCACAGGAAGAGGACAACAGACTCTCTGTCCTGGGGACAAGTCATCGAATAAAACTTCTACAAAACTTACCAACCTCACTGGACAAACCAGGATCGTGAGAATTCATCCACAGGAGAATCATCGAGTCTTCACATTCACAAAAATCTACAACGACGCTAATTCATAATACAATGGTTCCGTCTACGCCTTTGCCGACTGCAATGTGGCCGCGTTCTTCTGGTTGGCGAGGATTCTCTCGTACACGCTCCTGATCTTCAGCCCGCAGATGGTTTGGAACAATCCAGTGCCATTGTTGCTACCAGGGAAATCTGCGTGCTTCAGCATCTGTTGAGTTATCTCTCCGTAGAACTTGGTAGAGATGTTGCTCAGGTGAGACTCGACATAGATGAGTTCGTCCAGCTTGTCAAACTGACCGTCCATCTCCAGCACGGACACCTCGTTGCCATAGTAGGTGTCTGGGCCGTAGAAAAATTTGATTCCGGGGTAAGAGCAAGTGAGCTTGCGGCCGCAAGGGATCCAAGAAATGGTGGAGCCCTCGTCGAAGAGGTAGACCGGCTCGAAGAAGGGCACGCCTTCCTTCATCACCATACGTACCCTCAAGACCTTCCCTTCGTTGTCATCGGGGATGAGCTGAGTAGGAAGCACCTGGATAACAACGTCGGCGTACTGCTTCTGGGGGTCTGCAAACAATCCAACCTCTAGGTCAAAATTTCTTCTCAAACCATTTATCTGTTGCTATCTCTTCGTACTGTAACTGGAATGCGAATAATTCCTACGTCCTTGCCTGGAATTTATCACATTTGAACAGATATGCTAGAAGACATACCAATATATGCATCGAAGTCAGGTTTGCGGGCGGCGATACTAGCCTTGATACTCTCCAAGCTGTGGCCTCTTTCAGCCATGTCACGCTGCACAATAATTCGCCCCGTAAATACGTCAAAAATCAGAGCGTTGCGGTGGTGTAATAATGTGAAACACAGCTATAAAAAAAGGCCCTCTCTACAGGGACTTATCGCCGCCATCAAATAGCTTCAGATAAGCAGGACTAGAAATTTGCATTTGATGAGATAGCGAACCTGGATCTTCCAGGCGAACTTGACGTCATCACTGATGTCCAGGTAGATACTGAAGTCCAGCAACTCCCTCACACGCTCATCGAACCTACACAATACAGACGGAGCAGTTTAGAATGACGAGATCAAACTCAGGTTTTGGTCAACTACAGTGTTGTAGGACAGGATCTATTTCCGCTAGCAGGGTCGGGATAGCTCAAAATCAGAATGTCAAAATTGGCCACCCGACACGACGAGCAAAGAAAAGCTTCAATCTCGGGTGCTCCTGTACATTAACTACGAGACATCACCTCAGTATGCTCGCGGTAACTGTCGCCGACAAATTGTCTGTTATGGGTTTCGCACCGAAAGAAACAGAACCAATAAACCAGCATCTCAAATCTCTAAACAAAGTGTCTCCTCGAATATGATTCTCTCTACGACCCGTGAACACATCATTGGTGCACACATACATTTGCGCAACGTAAGCCAATACGCATCCCTACCTCTGAAGAGATGCATGTCTAAGAAAAACTTGCCGGGTTTATGGGCATCAAGTCGAGACTCTATATATTCGACCCATTGCGGGCAACAGCACGACATCCGGTACTATGTTCAGTTTTCGTCTTTGGCAGTAAACAAAGGTCTGTGGCACGAATTCCAAGGGAACCATTAGTGTAATCAACATTCTAGGATCCCTGTGACTTTAAGAGTAAATTGTGCAGTGACTCCAAGAATCCAGGAGAGTAATTGTTTTCGTCCTCAGATAGGACCCGGCATTTCTTACAGCATGAAGGGTCTCGGGTCGTGGAATTGGCTGAAAGTGCATGAGCAATTCAGCCAAGCATACTTAACGACGTCAAAGATTAAAAAATCATTCTAGAGTCTTACAATTCTTTTAAGAAAACTCACATTGGGTGCAGACCCTCAATAACGAGAATCTTCGGGGGGTGGATTGTCTCGGGGGCATCCAGGAGGCCGGTGACGTGGTTGTAGATTGGCTTCTCGACAGACTTCCCCTCCTTCAAAGCCTTAACCTGCTCGTACATGAGATCGAAGTTGTTGGCCTTAGGGTCCAACGCGGTAACGGCCTTCTCCTTGCGACCATACCTGTCCAATGAGTGGTAGTCGTCCAAACAGATCACAGTGGTGGTGTCACTGATTAAGGTGTTGGAGTCGGGGTTGCCACCCTTGGGAGGAGATGCAGCACCGCCGAACACCGACGTCAACCTGCGCATGAAAGTGGACTTCCCACACCCGGAATCGGCAGCCAAACCAATAACGACAGTCTGGCCATCGGCAGCCTTGCACACCACGACGGCCCTCCTACCAGCACTCCTGTACTTGACACCAGAGCTCTCAAACCCCGCAACCTGGGACACACTTGCGACGCTCTGGCCATGGAACGCAGATGTCAAATGCACCGGCCTCGCGGACCTTGCAGGCTTCACAGCTGCCAACCGGGGCGTGGACAAGGCCGTGGAAGCAGCAGAGGTGCACGCCATGGCTGCCATTGCTGGTACAAAAATTGTCACGCCCCAAACAACAAACACTCACAGTCCCAAGGTCCAATTGAGGAACTTGCTGGTGGATTCTGTAATTCAGAAATGGCGACCTCACAGAAGTCTGGTCCAGCTCCACAGGACTGATGATCGAGGACGAGGAGGGCCTTATCCGTGGGGCGCGAGCAAAAGAAAGCATCGCCTAATCTGGGACATCCATTCTTCTATGGGGAGGGAGCCACTCGTTGAATATCTCAGAATTACGTGGCTGGTCCCAACTCGATTCCCATGTTCTCCACAAAATTGCCTTCCGTTGTTGATTTACAAACATTTTGCTCAAAATCCAGCAAGCATCGACATGAAAATCACCATTACTCATATGAAATAGAATCTAGACTTCGGTATGGTAAGTTCACACATCAACGCTCCTCATTCAAAATTAGATGGTATTCATCTGCTTTTGGCCCTCCCCCCCCCCCTGCACATGCCAAGTGTCATTTGCAACAAGTGTTTGCACAGCCTACTCTTACTCCAGCCTTGGCAAACACCCACAAAAATTAAAATGAACCTACTTGGGAGAAACAATGTGCTCCTGCATTGGAAATGGCTCCCAGCTTTTCTCCTCGTGTGAGGAAAAGAGATACCTAAGCAGTGTGTCAGTTAGCAGGTGTGAATGTGGGACAGTGTGGGTTGATTCTGAAACCATGGCCACAGCTTTATTGAGTGTATGGTATTCTGTCTGTGGCCACAAGAGTATTTAGGGTTTCCAGCCATGGATGGTCCCCACTTTGGACCACAAAGGCTGCGTGCTGGAGCTTTTTGTGAGGATGGGGGTGCCCTTAAATTTCCCTTGCTTACCTTCAATGAGTTTAGGAATGGTTTTATGATTGGTTAAATAGAAATGAATGAATGAATAATGAACAAATGATGATGATGATGATAATTTGAATGTGGGTGTGATTACCTTTGCATATGGTGGTCCACAAGAGAGATAGATATCAATTGATGTGTTTAAACTTTGCATATTATTTCTTACAATATAAATTACAAGAATGAATACAACTACATTTGATGTTTCAAATGTAAAATTTTGGAATATGGTCATTTTTTTGTCATGCCATAGTGGATGTACAAAAATAACAAATAGTACAATTTTGAAAACTACATTCGAATTTGCCTTAGCTTCAATATTTTTACACAAAATGTTCAGTTTTAATGTTATTAATTTTGATTTACTTTGCTTATTTCCATTATATTTTTTAAATGTTTATTTTATATTTCAATTTACTTATTTTTAGTATATCTATATCACAAAATCACAAAAAACGTCAGATTAATTTTTCCAATCTCGAAATTAAAAGTTTACAAACACTTTCATTTTCATGTACAGAAGGACGATTTCTCTCACATTCACATGCACGCATCTGTAATTTTCTTGGTATATCAATAATTGTTATTCAGTATATGTGAATGAATTATGCCAAAAAGAAAAGAAGTTGAAAGCTGCATCATTATTTCATATTGCATAAGAATTTTTAATGTAATGAATATTTCAGGCATCAAAAGTTGTGCCTAAAATTTAAAATAATTTAGCATTCAATCAAAAACCTACATATGACGAGGAATCAGGTTCAACTTATCCTTTAATTCTGAAAATTAAAACTGTATATTACACATGTATGAACACTGTTAATGCATGCTAGTATTTAAATTTTACATTCGGTATTTTTCAGTCAACTAATCATGGATCTTGGAAAAAAACTAAGATTACAGTGAAATTCAATGCAGGAGCGCAAGGTTGTTTGGGAGGCATACAGGATATTGATTCCTCGCATGGAGGGTATCAACTCCTCGCCTGGAGGGTATCAATCTCATTTACGAAGTAACCAAACAACGATAATGTCCAATTGTTGAGACGAAGCTTGCACTTTATCAAATTCATGCATCGATGGTGTCGATCACCAGGTTTGTGCCATGAATGAGCCCATGGTCTTTGCCGACCTCGGGCTTGTGCAAACTCGTTCTTAGGTTTGAAGCTCTGGTTCGATGGTCTATCACTTTGCTGACTCGAGGTCGAGGTGTTGATGGCCTCAGGGTTGAGAGCGACGCCCGTTGTCGCCCATGGTGATAGTTCATTGTCAGCTGTATGATCCCGTAGGCAGGTGGTGGTGATTGATGTTGCTGTGAAGCGGTTCTGGCTGTGAGCAATCGACGAGGTGTTCACTCCACGATGTGTGAGAAAGCATGCGGGTCGAGTTGAGGTGAGGGAGATGCATGGTGGAGGAGAGGTTGCCGCGTTGTCTAAATCGCTAATGCTGTCTTCCATCGCGCCCACGCGTTCTTCATTGTCGCCATGGTCTACTTCCACTTTTGTGTTGCCAGATATTAAAATGAAATTTTCATCCTTAGCTCAGGACACTGTTGAAAAAAAAGTTATTAAAAGATGTACTTCGACAGCTTTGGGTTTCAGAGTTTGATTTTCGAGAATGATTCTGATTTGTTGAGATCAGAATAGTATCACGGTTTCTGTAACTTCTTGAGATCAGGTTATGTGCGGTTGTGGTATGATCTGACTTGGGAATGTTAGCTTAATAAGATTTTTGAATTCTCACACGGCAAGTGTTGTTGTTCGAAATTGCGAACAAGGTGCTGCTACTTATGGTAACCAGCCAGTGCTTGAATGTGACTTGCCTCAGCAGCATCGCAATTCTCATGGTGATGCGACTCTTGCCACTCAGCCTGGCTATATACAAACTATGTTGGTCTTCGGGATTTATTCACGGCATTGAAATTACTATTTTTGTGTTTCATTTATTTAGAAACTGATAAGCATCCTCCTATCTACATCCAACTTGCTTCAATCTATATATGAAATGTTCACCTCTTTTTTTTCAAGTACTACACTATTTGCTAGTCTTTCTATTTTTCACTAATAAAACCACTTTTATTGCAATTGTAACTATACCACAATATTCAAAATTCAAGCATGTAGAAGAGAAAGACATAGATGGTACTTTCTTAGATCTTATTTTAAAGCATGTTGTTGAGTGATTTCCTATCTAATACCACTACCAATAATTCTTAGCAAAAAATTGATTTTTGAAGTATCTTTAAATAAAGTTGAATGATATATCAGGACTAATAGAACAAGAGAAAACACTAATACATAGCTTGTAAATGGTCTAAGAAGAAAATATATTTCTTAAGCTATACTGCAACTATTAGCATAGGTTCATAGAATTATTAATAGAGTAGGTTGATTGTAAAGAATTATTTGACCTTGTATATTAATCATTTAACTAAAATTTTATTTTAATTAATCCATAAATAAAAATAAATAAAATTTTATATTAAATAATTTTTTATAGAAAAGAAATTTTAAAAAAATTTAATACAAAAAATGGCATAAAGTAAATAAATAAAATTTCATATTCTAATTTAGATTTTTTTTTTTTTTTTTTGAACTTGCCAATTAATTTTGAATAATAGTCAATATTGCCTTTGAAATATTCTTTAAATTTCATTGTCTTAATATTTGATGTAGAATTATAAAATAGATCATCATTGTAGTTATCTATCTATATTTGATAAAAGTTGCTTTAAGAAGGTTATATGTATTGCAATTGGTAGTGTTTTATAATATATTAAGATACGTAGTCCTATATATATATATATATAGCAAGATTTAGTTTCATTATAAAAAAAATTCAACCTTATTATTTGCGTACGTTTCTCTTTTGTGAATAGAACCATTTGCTAAATGTTAATTAACTATAAGAGTTATATACATTATAATAGAAATGCAACTTATTTGCAAATTTGATAAAAGCAAGGAATGTAGAAGACATATGTAAGCATGTAAGAATGTAAAAAAATATTTGAGACTTTGACCATAAAATTCATCATCAAAAATTAAGACTTATTATTTTTAACAAATCTATATAACTTAAAAAATAAAAATTAACATATTAAATAATGATATTATTAGTAAATTAAAAATAAGATAATTTATATATTTTTTAAAGTTTTTTTCAACATTGTTTGTACATATCTTTAAGATTGGTATCTAAAAACTTAATGGCAACTATAATATCTTATTTGGCATGCAAAATGTCCTTCTAGCTTGTTTCTTACATACTAAGATTTGAGATCTTCTTTCTATTAAAGTATTTCGAATTTATTCTTGTAGTTTTGATAAATTGTCTAAATAGACCATAGTATTTTTTTTATCTAATTAAGTAACATCTATAATGTTAGTATATTAAAGGAGAAATAAAAAAATATATAATATGTATATGAATTTTTGTCATATACACCAATTATCACGGACATATTCATGTAAGCTAGTAATTACATATATAAATAGCTGGAAGTAAGTAAAAGTAAGTAAAAGTAAGTTAATTCTATAGTATTTAATATGAAAGCTTCCTAGAAGCTTCATAGACGTTGCTTTGACTTCATAGGTGTCTTTAATTGACTTTTTGGATTAGAAACGTGGTCAACAAGTTGGCCATGTGCCACACATGTTGTTAGCTTGAAGATCAAGCTAACTATGTGGCCCACACATAGAAAAACTTGCCTTGTAAGTCAAAGCATGTGTCCTACAAAGTCAACATATATTGGAGGTCATATAGAACGTCGCCACGTAGCCCCTAGTTAGATAGTATATATAGAGACAAGAGTGAAGTCCTCTTCACTCTTGTCAACTCCTTTCTTGCTTCTAGTCTAGTTTCAAGGGTCTCTAGTTTTCTTGTCTTTTGGCAATAGCCATTCCAGTTTCTTTTTCAATATATATACTTGTTTATTTATATTTTGTTACCTTTCTTTGAGTGAAGGCTCACTTGTCTGAATTTCTTTTTTATCAAATTCTTATCCTTGACAGATTGACAAGAGTACACCTACAATATCAGAGCTTTGTCTAATCTTGATTAAGAGTGGGTTACCCCTTTTTCTTGATAAGATATAAGCATATTAGAAGTTGTGGATTACCCTCTTCTAAACTGATATTGTCCATAGTATTTTTTTTGTTCTCAAGTCCTCTCTTCTATTTGTCTTGGGTGATATTAGACATCTTCTCTTTTCTAAGTGTTATCATGGTAGAACTTATTGAAATGAAGAGTGCAATGGCACAAATGCAAGAATAATTGAGAGAGTTAATGCTTGCGATGCATTACCTCAATTTACCACCACAAGGAGCAACAAGATTGGCAGGAAGTGAAGATATAGAAATGGTTGGAACTGCTTCAACATCTGCACCAAATCATGTCCTTTCTCCTATGGTGGAACGTCCTTCCAGTGTTAGAGAACCAAGAATTGCCCTACCCGAGAAGTTTGATGGCACCAAATCCAAGTTTCGAGAATTTATCAATTAAGTGTAACTTCTGATTGAACTTCAATCCCAAAGCTATCCAATTCCAGGATCGCAAGTTAGATTCATTGGTACGCTTCTTTCAGATTCAGCATTATCGTGGTTTTCATCTTTTCTTGAACGACGAGATCCAATATTAAATAATCTAGAGGCTTTTCTAGTAGAGTTTCGATACATGTATGGAGAACATGATGCAATTCGTATTGCAACCAATAAGATCCATATTTTACGGCAAGACAATCGATCAATAATGTTGTACGCTTCACAATTTCAACAACTTGCGACTGATATCAAGTGCGATGATGCTGCACTTATTAGCCAATTTTTCTATGGATTACAATATGAGGTAAAAAAATTAATGCTCAACTTACCTGATCCTCAAACATTGAGTCAAGCAATTGACTTTGCTGTGAAGTGCGACAATCGCCTTTTTGAATTTCGATCTAAGAACTGACTTCAACATTACTATAATTCAATGGCAACACCAACACCTCTTCAATACATACATTCGGAAGTAGAAGATATGTAAATTGATGTAGTACGTTTCAAACCTCTTATTGAGCAAGAAAAGACTCGTCGTCGTCAAGAAGGATTATGTTTATATTGTGGAGAACCAAAGCATACTGCTCAACATTGTCCAAAGAAACAACGTAATCATAAAATGAGGAGTATGGCTTTGAAAGAAGACAATATGTCGAGAAACGAGTTTGTCTAGCTATAATAGGGACCGTGGCTGGAACCTTGCACAACATCTAGTAAAGGTCCTATTCTCTCCTCAGAGCCCTCTCCTTGTTTTACATTAAATGTTATTTTAGGACCTAAATATTACAAAGCCTCTACCTTGTTAGATTCAAGAGCCTCGATGTGTTTCTTAGATGAAGAATTTACTAAAAGACATAGCATATCTTTAGTAAAGAAAACTAAACTTATTCATGTAGAAGTCATAGATGATCCTCCATTGTCTTCTAGGGATATTACTCATGAAACCCTTCTTATAGAAGTAGTAATCAATGGTCATAATAGCTTTGTAGTATTTAATATCATTAGATCTCCCTCTAATCTAGTCATTTTAGGTTTATCGTAGTTAGAAAAATATAACCCTCAAATAGATTGGATTTTCCGAACTCTTACTTTCTATAAAAGTATAACTAACAATGTAGTTAATGAAGTAGAGAGTCATAAGTCCAGTTCAATTAAATCCATATTTATAGGTGCAAAAGCTTTCTTGCATGCTGCTATAAAAGAATCACCATATATTATTTATGCCACACTTATTTCTACTGGTGGAAAGACTTCAAGTGGCATTCCAAGCCAATATCAAGAATTTCAAGATGTATTCAAAAAAAAGAATGCGGATACACTTCCGGAACATCGTCCCTATGATTGCTCAATTGACGTTCAAGAAGGAGCACAACCACCATTCGGACCAATCTACAATTTATTACAAAATGAGTTGACTAAACTCAAGGAGTATATTGAAAAAAAAAATCTAGCCAAGAATTTCATATGCCATTCTAAATCTCCGGCAGGAGCTCCAATTCTATTTGTGAAGAAAAAAGATGGATCATTGCAGATGTGTGTTGATTATCGAGGACTCAACAAGATTACTATCAAGAATAGGTATCTACTACCTTTAGTATCTGTACTTCTTGATCAGCTGAATCAAGCTAAGATCTATACAAAAATAGATCTCCGGGGAGCATACAATCTAGTATGCATCAAAAATGGAAGACTACGTTTTGAACTAGGTATGGATATTTTGAATACAACGTCATACCTTTTGGACTTACAAATGCACTAGCAGCTTTTCAACATCTAATGAATGATGTTTTTCAAGAGTTTTTGGACGATTTTGTGGTCTGTTATCTAGATGACATCTTGATCTATTCTATGAATCTAGAAGAACATGAACTTCATGTTCATCGTGTATTACAAAAATTAAGAGATGCAGGATTCTATGCCAAGATAGAAAAGTGTGTATTCCACACTACTCAAGTCAATTTCTTAGGTTACATCATTTCAAATGATGGACTTATGATGGATCTTAAGAAAGTTCAAACTATTATAGATTGGAAGATCCCCAAAACGGTAAGAGATGTCCAATATTTTTTGGGATTTTTCAACTACTATCGAATCTTCATCAAGGACTTCTCTCGAGTTGCAGCTCCACTTACACGTTTGACTTGTAAAGACAAACTCCAATGGAATCAAGAAGCGGAAGTTGCTTTTGAATCTTTGAAGATAGTGTTTGTTTCTGCACCAATCTTGTATCATGTTGATTTTTCCAAAGCATTCTTTATGGAAACAGATGCATCAGACTTTACTCTAGATGTGGTTTTATCACAAATGAGAACAAATGACAAACTTCATCCAATAGCCTTTCATTTAAGAAAATTCTTAGCAGCAGAAATCAATTATGATATCCACGACAAAGAACTTCTTGCAATCATGGATTCTTTTCAAGAATGGTGTCATTATCTAGAAGGCACTTTCAGACCAGTCACCGTATATACAGATCACAAGAACCTCGAGTATTTTATATCAGCACGCATATTAAATTGTCGTCAAGCTCATTGGAGCATGTCTTTATCAAGATTCGAGTTCATCATCACTTATCGGCCAGGAAAACAACAAGGTTTGTTTGATGCCTTGTCTAGACGTTCTTATCTTGCATCAAAAGAAGGAGATGCAGCTTTTGAACAACAAAAAATGGTTCTCTTGAAGCTAGAGCAATTTCATCTTCGAGCAATAAAATCAATATTGATTGTTGATTTAACTTTTCTTAAGCAAGTCCAGTTAAGTATGTCTTCAGACCCTCTTGTTCATGATATCAAGAATAATTCTTCTAAATCTCATGATCCTTCTAAATTTGAATTCAAGAACAACCTACTCTATTTCGAAGGATGCCTATATGTTCCAGAAGGAGAAGCACGTTTACGTATTCTTCAAGCTCATCACGACTTTTCAGCAGCAGGATATTTTGGATATAATAAGACTTTAGAGCTAATATCTAGGGATTTTTGGTGGCCTCAAATGTGGAAGGCAGTCAAAGATTTTGTACAATCATGTGATATTTGCTCAAGATCAAAAACTCCTCGTCATCGACCTTTTGGACTTCTTCAGCCATTACCCATTCCAAAACAACCATGGTCTTCTGTTTTTATGGACTTCATCACGGATCTTCTAATCTCAGATTCTTATGACTCTATATTCGTGATAGTAGACCATTTTACCAAGATGGCACATTTTGTACCATGTACAAAATCTATCACAGGTAAAGAAACAGCTAAGCTCTTTCTTGATAATATCTATCGCTATCATGGATTACCCAAAGATATTATATCAGATAGGGGAACTCAATTTGTATCAAGATTTTGGCGGACTCTTTTCAAGATTCTTAAAGTGGATATAAAACTATCTTCGACATTCCATCCTCAAACTGATGGACGAACGGAGCATGTTAATCAAGTTTTGGAGTAATATTTAAGATGTACCATTAATTACCAACAAGATGATTGGACAACTCTTTTGCCATTGGCAGAGTTTGCTTATAATAACACGGTACATTCTTCTACAAAATAAACACCTTTCTTTGTTAATTATGGTTATCATCCACGACTTGATACTTTTAACTTTTCAAAAGTTGATAATCCTGCTGCAAAAGATTTGGCGATTCATTTATCAAAGCTACATGCAATGATGAAGGCGTAGTTAAAAGAGGCTCAAGAACAACAAAAGGTCAATGCGGATGTCTATCGAAAGGAACAACCACCATTTTTCTTGGGTGATAAGGTATGGCTACTTCGTCGCAATATCAAGTCCACTCGTCCTTGTGACAAGTTGGACTATCGAAGACTTGGACCATTTTCTATTTCTATACAAATCAATCCAGTTGCATATCGTTTACATCTACCGGAGTCAATAAAAATCCATCCAGTATTCCACATATCTCTTCTTGAACCATACAAGATAGTGGACATATCAAGAAGATGACAAGCTCCACCTCTTCCTATAGAAGTGGATAATAATGAAGAGTTTGAAGTAGAAGAAGTTTTAGATTCAAGGCGGCGCTGAAATAAATTAGAATATCTTGTCAATTCGTGAGGATATGATATTAGTGAACGCACATAGGAGCTAATAAAGAATCTTACAAATGCAACAAAGGCGGTGGAGGCTTTTCATCAACGACATCCATCAAAACCAAGATGAAAACCTTCTTTATAAAAGAAACAACATCTAGGCAAGATAACATTCTACTTTCAATCTTTGTTCGTAGCTTCTTTGTAGTTGTGACGCTTAGAAGATGGAGAACCAACAACGGGCGGATTCGACTCAGGAGCCTTCATTTGCTGACCTACCGAACGAGACATTACGATTGTCACAACCTTCAAGACGACGCAATCAAGATGAAGATCTTCAAGAACGACATGTTCTTCCTCGAATAGATGGTGAGATACAATGTGTTTGATATCACAATTTGGGAAGGGACTCCCGATGTTTGGTGATTTTGCTAGAGGTAGGAATAACTCCTGATGATGTTCCAAATGTTCTATTCGAAGGAAGTTATGAAGGCCTCAACAATGATCAAATAACTGGATGGTCTTCTTGCCCTGGTATGGGACACTACCGATGGTTGAGAGGCCCTATCAATCATCTTCGAAGAGAACAAAGATAAGAGTTTGTGGCGAATACAATTCGTCGCATCATAGATTTCCTCAACATATGATGACCGCTTTTCATGGAACTCGTCCTTAGAAGGGAGGGTAATGTCATGGACATACTCATGTAAGCTAGTAATTACATATATAAATAGCTGGAAGTAAGTAAAAGTAGGTAAAAGTAAGTTAATTCTATAGTATTTAATATGGAAGCTTTCTAGAAGCTTTATAAACGCTGCTTTGACTTCATAGGTATCTTTAATTGATTTTTTGGATTAGAAACATGGTCAACAAGTTGGCCATGTGCCACACATGTTGTTAGCTTGAAGATCAAGCTAACTATGTGGCCCACACATAGAAAAACTTGCCTTGTAAGTCAAGGCATGTGTCCTACAAAGTCAACATATATTGGAGGTCATATAGAACGTCGCCACGTAGCCCCTAGTTAGATAGTATATATAGAGACAAGAGTGAAGTCCTCTTCACTCTTGTCAACTCCTTTCTTGCTTCTAGTCTAGTTTCAAGGGTCTCTAGTTTTCTTGTCTTTTGGCAATAGCCATTCCAGTTTCTTTTTCAATATATATACTTGTTTATTTATATTTTGTTACCTTTCTTTGAGTGAAGGCTCACTTGTCTGAATTTCTTTTTTATCGAGTTCTTGTCCTTGACACCAACTTGTCAATATTCTTAAGATTATTTTTGTTTTGTTTTGTTTTGTTTTTTTTTTTTTTGTCTAAATATCTTTAACTTTAGTACAAGCTTACTTTTATCAAGTTCATCTCATGTGCCAAAGACATATAAATACCACTATCTTAGACTAAGCTTCTTTAGGTATAAATAAAATAGCTTAATAATATATCAAAAAGTATTTCTTACAACACAAAAGTATATTTAAACAACTAGTAATTGAAATCTTTTTTAAAAAAAATAGAAGATGGATATCTAATAGAGGTTATTTTATCACCTATAAAATTATATATATATATATATATATATATATATATATATATCTTAAAGAACTAATCCAATTTTTTTTTCTTCTTATATTCTTAATTTCAAACTTTATATCCAAACTTTAATATTTATTGTTCAAGCTTAGAATGTTATAACAAAGACTTTAATAAGAATATTTTGTAAGTCATAAAAAAATAATTATTATCAATAATAGAAACTATAAATAAATAAATAAATAAATAAATAAATCTCAATATGTCAATTATTAGCAAAATATCTTTATAGTAAAAAGAATTAATCAATAATGTGGTGTTAAATATTACTTAAAATAATTCTCACTTAGGCAAAAGTTATATCTATAATAATTTTTCTTGCATTTTTATCTTAGAGCATCATCTCAAATAAGAATGGTATCTAAATGCTTATAATAAAGTAGATGTTTTCAACCAATTAGACTCTTTAAACTTTTTTTTTCTAAGACCAGGTCATAGAATAGAAACTTTATGTTTGTTTTGAGTCTTTATTTTTATATTTTTGAAATCATTTATATTCTTAATATAAAAATTCTTTTGTACAAGTCCATATATATTCTAAATTTCTTTTTTATAAATAAAATAATTCTTTATTGATACTGGTTGATCCTTATTGCATTTCTTAAATAAATGACATGTAAATCTCATCTATATATATATATATATATATATATATATATATTTTATTTATTTATTTATTTATTTATATTAGTATGAATACAAACTATTTATACAAACTATAAATTCATTATAAAAGAACTAATTGCTTACAATATAAGAATTTCAAATATTGCTATAGAGTCCATCTAATTCTTATTGTAGACAATCAATTTGTTGTTATTAACATGTTTAAACTTTGGATATTATATTACAACAACGCAACATATTAATTGCTATTGCTTCATTTAGAGGTAGCAAATACAACCTTCTTTGGTATATCTATCTTTATTTTTATTTGTGGTTTTTTTATCTTTCTATCCTTTATCAAATATGATGGATTTCTTATTATTATACATCTTTAAAGAAAATACCATATTGTTAATGAAAGCACAAATTTATATCCATGTGTAAAAGAAAATATTGACATTCAAACCTAAATTGTCAATAGTCTTTACTATATCTTATTATTCCATATTATAAAACATTGTTACTGAACAAAGACAATAGTAAAAACTAATTCTTTTAGTTTATTGTCTTATTCCATTAATAATTCTTAATACTTCCTATATTTCTAGATTTAATTTTTGTACAAACAAACCTTGTATTGATGTCATCTCAAATCTTTCTTTTTACTAAAATAAAATAAAAAACCATATTTTAATGAATATATACCACTTACCTATTACTCTTTGTATTCAATATGTACCCAACGTTTTGTAGATTGATATTATCATTGTCAAAATCCTTACTTAATTTCTCATTTCTTTCCCATCATAGGTCTCTTACACACAAACATTCCAAGAAGTGGCACTTGCACCTAATAATGCATATTAAATAAATAAACAATATGGTCAATAAAATACTTTGGGTGTGGTTCTTCTTACATTCTGTCTTTCATGCAATCCACCCTTTTGTTGCACATTCTTGCTACATTCTATTGGCCTTGCTTCTAAACTTGTGGATTAATTAACAAACAATTTGGCAATATTCTCTCATTGCACTCAAGTACACCCTCCTCAATAGCAAGTGCATTATGACCTACTACATTGTCATCAAATTCTCAAACAATTTCAAAATTCCAATTAACAATTTTTAATACACAAACGAATATAGTAATAAGAACATAATCCAAATTCATTTCAAAGTAATAATACGATTTTACAGAATATCTGAGAAGGTGAATGAATTATTACACAAGGTATGTTTGAAATAACCAACCAAGATTAATTGATTAAATCAAAATTCATAAATTAATACTCAATTAGTAGTGCTGGATTTTGCTTGCAATTGTTTTCTCTCAGATGAGCTCACGTCAAATTTAACATGATTTTTATAGAAAATTAGAAAGAATTTTGACAGTACTGACAAATGTCCAGTTGCATCAGTGGTGATTTTATCAGATCCGGGGATTTTGTTAGCAGGAGCGGTGGAGATTAATTAACGATAATCGCAGACTGTTGCTGAGGCTATGTACTTTTCGATTCCTCCATTCCAGTGCTTTGATGAATTCTTTCCGTACCGTTACTTCAAATGGGTTTTTTTAAGAGGAGATGCAGTCAACACAACTTCCGTATCACGCACACGAGATATTCACCTAGTGAGTAGACAGTCAAACTTAAACTCAGGACAGTATTGGCGGTTCACTGATAAGGATACACCTTCTGTGATTGATCTGTATAAATTATTGTACAATGTGGCTTCTGCTTACCTTACTGAACTTAGTACAAAATCACCGAAAAATTGATCATCAGAACTACATGAACTAAATAGCTCCAACAGATGTTCGGGGTGACTGATTTTCAGTACTCTTACACAGCAGCCTCGAAAGATGCCCTTGCTGACCCTCACGAGGAGAAGTACCCCTCGTTCACACAAGTCTACCAGCTCGAGACATCTCTGCAAACTCATCGTGTGTCAAAAAAAAAAAGGAGGACGCTTACTAAGTTTTGGATGAGAGATCAAACTCCCGATTGATTCTCTGGACCATGAAAGCCCGCTTCTCTCTCCCCACAAACCGGTTCAGCGTCTTCCGAGCAATGGAGAGCCATTTCCGAGCCTTCTCCTCTTCTCGTGTAGGAGCTCCATCAGGAGCTTCACCCACAAGCGTCAAGTCTTTCTTCCGTGATTGTGCAACTCGTTCAAGCACAGTGATCTCCGACATGGTTCTCAGATCAACCCTGGGAAGCAATCTGCCTTCAGGGTCAATGATAGTTCTCCCTAAGGAGAATCCTCTCTTCAAGAATGGCAAATTCTTCCCAGCACCGTTCACCCCTGGTGGCAACGGTGGCCTGTCTATGATGCCAGAAAGACGGCTGGTAGACCGCCGAGATGGCTCTGGAGGCATCTCAACAGAGATATCAGAAGAAGTAGACAACTCATCGCCCAATCTGGTCGATGCACCATGCTTCCAGGATGCAGACCCTCGGTCTTTTCTACTGAAACTAGTGGACAGGCGTGCCTTGCCATCAACTATGGTGAACTCTTGGCAAGTAGACGATGTAGCGTCTGCCCTGGAACTGGAGCTGGAGCGCCGATTGAAAAATTCCACTTCACCCCGTTTAAAAGGAGGGTGCAGATCGTTTCTAGAGCTGTTGGACATGCGAGAAACAGACAACCTTTCGTTCGGTCCGAATAAAGTGTGTGTGTTGAGGAGCAAGATGTCTGCACAGGCGAAGTCACTCCATCGCTGTTGCATGACAACATCAGAAATGATGATTCGGTGGCCGAGTCTTCTACCAGATGGCATACGGTGCGAATCTAGTGTGTGCTCCAGTGGAGGATCACCGAGCAACATCCCATCTGTCCGGCAAACCTGCCTCTTTGTACTTATAGTCCCACTCGTGCTGTCCCGTTGGACCACAATCTGTAAGGGAAATGAGAAGGAACAAAGAAGGAAACATAAGGTTCCATATTCTAGTGTGTGTTGACAAAACGTCACATAGATTAGAACTCCAATTGAAAGAAGTGGAAATATGATGCAATGGTAGTAGCATGCCTGAGAAGTACGTTCTCGCCTATCGGCGGAGGATCGCCGAGGAAGAGAACAGCTTCTAGGCAAGGACGCCACAACAGCGAGCTCTTGGCTCACTGCTTCTTGCGAGTTCCTAGCGATCACCATGTCGTCGACTAGAGAGAGGTCGTCGGAGGTGATACAATGTCGACATAGTGGGCATGTGGAATGAGACACTAACCATGTGTCAACACAGTCCAAATGGAAGGCGTGCTTGCACTTCGGAAGCAGGCGCAAGATATCGGCGTCTTCAAAACGACTCAAACAAACTGCACACTCCAACCCTTCCTGCAGGCAACTTGATTCTCAAATTCATGGACCAGAAAATTGTTTTCAAATCCTCACAGGGAACTAGATCTTCTAACCATGAGCTGATTAAAATTTCGATCACAGTCGAGGTAAACTGGAAATGATATGAAATTTGAGGCTGACCGAAATAAAGTAAAGTAACAGGCCTCGAATAGGCCTTACCTTCACACCCTGTAAAGACGCAAAAGTAAACATGGGAAGGGCTTCTACAATCGCCCTATCAAGACCAGCATCCACATGGAAAGCTGCGGGAGCAGCTGCAGGGGCTTCTTCGGGGGCAGCCCCTTCTCCCTCGGCCTCCGCGACACGCTTGCAATGCTTGGCATAGAGTAGTAAGAGGAAGGTGAGGGAAAACATGGTGGTGAGAACGCCAATAATCACAGCAATACTGGGACGAAATGGGGTCGCGCCGGGCGACCCTCTCGGTTCCGGAGAATTGGGAAATGGCCGGGAGCCATTGGAAGGCGGCTGGTAGTAGGGCAACGGCGCAGGTGACGGCCCTCCGAAGTCTCCATATGTCAGTGACATGCTTGGAAGGAGCCTGAAGCATTCGCAAGAGCTACATTCATGCGACAAACAAGCAAGTAGTTCCAGGTAGAAAACTTGACAAACCTCCGAGCTCCATTTCTCCAGTACTCATCCCACAAGAGCACCCAGATCGAGGATCACTGTCCAGGAATTCTTCGTTAAAGCAGAGTTACCTTTGACATTGCAAAATGTAGGCTTCCCCTCCAGCACGCAAAGCCCATTGGCAATGCCACCTACCCGAAGCTCCTTTGCAAATTATTTAGAGTAGCACAGCGAGTTCATGTCTCCAAAATTCGGCATGTGGGAATCTCGAGAACAGTTGCCTTTGATTCCTACCTCTCACTGCATTCATGTCCTCCTGGCCACAGTAATGCAGTGTATTAACGAAAATCTCAGGTGATGCTCCTGGGATATGAAACAATTCGAGAAAGCTTTCCCTGCTTGGACGAACAAGCCCTAAAATGGCTATTCGTGAACGATCCGAAAAGATTCCTGGTACGAGTACACTGTAACAGAGCTCGAAAGGTCATCCAGCGGGAAAAGCCTAAAGATCCACATCAGATATAGCATTCACGTCGACAAAAAGCGATATCACCAGGTTCCATGTTATCACATCTGCACATTCTTCAGCAAATAACAACGGCGTATTGGCGCAGCTTGAAGGAATGAGGACACCATTTTCTTCGAACCATAAAATCACTTTGAGAATTTCCCATCCTTGACCTCGAATAAGAAGCTTGCTTAATGGTGTCCAAACCTCATAATTGAAACTTAAGCTCCACTCACAGAAATCGCCATTGCTACATCAACGTCGCAATGGCCTCCGAGCTAAAACTCAAATGGCGATCATCACCATCAAGCGTCAACACCAACCCCAGCTACCGTCCTCACACAGACGCTACCTTCCTGCTGCTCGTCTCAGCAGATACCAAAACAATCTTCCAGCGACGGCCGCCAATACACACACACACTGCCATTATCACCACTGCCAGCTCCCCAAAATGCCCGAGAACAGCATCCTCCTCCTGCTCATCAGCATCATCATCATCATCGCAAAATCCTTCCAGAAATAACACAGCACTCAAATACCGTCATCGGACTGGATCAATCCTTCTCCAGTCAACCAATACATCTGACGTCAACTCCAACCCTAACATGCCAACATTGACGCCAATTCGAGACGACATGGCCAGACCCCTCTCTCCAAAGAGCTGCCCAGCTCGTACGGATCAGGCGCAGAGTAACAGAGGCGCATCAGTCTGTCACCCACTGTGGACTGATCGCAGTAACTCTAATCCTTCCATGCCTGCTACTGCCTCTACTGCTTCTGCTTCTTCTTCGTCTTCTGCTACTGCTGCTGCTTCGCTTCCTGCACCCGCTGCCACGAAACTCAAACGGTCCCAGACACCACGCCCCTGCATGCGAATACACCCAAACTCCCCATCGATGTCTAGATCTAGGCGAGCAATCACGAAGTATTGCCAATGCAGGACCCAGCAAGGTCCAAATCCGCACCTGGCATAATTTACCTACAACGTTGTCACTTGCAAGTGACTACCAGCAAGAAGCCGTGCGGAGGAGGGCCGGCCCTCCGCCCAGCGCGTAATCAATACATAGGCCCCTTCCTGTAGGCTTCTGGCTGACGGCCCTGACTAACTGCATCCAACACTCGCCATGGCTCCGCCGGTCGTATCCACCGGCTGCCCCGAGCCGAACCCGAAGCTGGGGCTCGGGGTGCAGGTGGGGTGACAAGCCGGCCAGCCATGTGGGCGGTGTCAGTGAAGAAGGAGCCCCTCCTCATTCAAAGTCCAGCAGTTAGTTGCACCAGACCCATGGCGTCCCATCTACTCTATCTATGGCCTGGGGCTTTTGTTGCAGCAGCACTGGGTTTGGCTTTTTGTTGTTTGCCTCCCTGTTGCTCTGTTTCTTCTGCTTCTTCCTTCTTCAATGCATTGTCTAAGTATAGAGCCAGGGCGAGATGGAGGTAGAGAGTAAGTGAGTGAGATAGAGAATGAGTTGAGTGAGTGAGACTCACCTGCAGCTGCCATGGAATTTGGTGGAGTACTCCTGAGAATTAATTCTAAGGATGGATGATTTTGGACGCAGTGAAAACGATAGGATTTTACTGTTATTTCATACTTAGATTGGGGTGGAATTGGAACGACGTGTTTGGTAGGGTAGTGATTTGTTGTGTGACTTGGGCTTTGAACATGACAGTGTACACCACCTTTATTATCCCCCTAGTTTACTTGAAAACAACTAACCAACTTGTAAGGCTCCTTCACCATGATCCCAGTCCTATATATATATATATATATATATATATTAAAAACCTTAAATTAATTCGAAGATTTTAGGTTATTTTTAATAGAACATTCTAAACACTAGTATAATTGTTAATCATAATGTAAAATTTAGTGCTGATAATGTATTTTGTTTTGAAACGAATGAAATTTTAATTTCAATACAAAATTTTTGAATTTCATTTTGAATCAGAAAAATTAAAATTCACGTTGTGCATATATTACAGAAATTAAAAATAAATTTCATTACACAAATTTATAATTTTTGCACTTCTGTAAAATGATACAGCTATTGTTGATAAATATTAATAAAATAATAAGTATAAACATTACTATATCTTATGAAACTTGATTATATATGCATATATATATATATATATATAGAGAGAGAGAGAGAGAGAGAGAGATAGATAGATACAAAGAAATTAAGAATTTGTACACATGATTGAATATATTCTTATGTGTATTGTAATTTAACCTCTAAATAGCAATATTCAATTACAAAAATTGGTATCAAACATAATTATACTAAATTGATAAATACATTGAATAATTAGATATAATTTAATAATCATTAAAAATTAAAATATTATTGATTTAATTCAAGTTTTAAAATGTGAATATATTTCAAAATTTTAAACCGTTATTATTTCATTCAACATTATACTGTATATATAAATACCCACAAACATAAAACTCTAGTTTAATCCATGAATTATTATAACTTTAAAAAAAAGAAAAAAAAAGAAAAAAGAAAAAAAGAAAGTGAATTCAAACTGAAAAGATGATTGAATGGTATTAAATAATAAATTTATAGTAAATCTTGGGACTCCTTACATTAATCTTTTGATTTAATTTCTTTTGCATCTAATAAATCTTATCTCATTTTCTCTACTTACTTGGAAAGATCTTTGTATTTTAAATTACTTTTACCATGGCCAATTATTAAAACCCAATATTTGAGTATATATTATTAATAAATTCAAAAATTCACACAAATATTATATTAGTTTGTAATATCATGTTAAGTTTTAATAAAAGTAATTAAGCAAGTAAGACATATAACATCTTTGCTTTATAATGTTCATCGTCACTTCTTAAGTTTTATCTCATTAGAGTCCAATGTCAAGCTACTATTACAAACATTACTAAATAAATAAATAAAAATATATTATATTATTAAAATTAAAATTTTGAAGATATTTAAATCAGATAATGAAATTAAATAATTAAATAAAAAATTAAGTAAAACTATGTATTAATATGTTTTAAATATTTTATTTAAATAATTTTTCTGGACATGACCACCTGCCGATACATGGTGACCATTCTCTACGCACAATTTCAAGGATGGCGGTACCCATGCCAACGATAGAAACATCTGAGGATCAACGTCGAATTGTGACTAATGCCGACCACTATGCACCACATTCCCGGGTTTAATGGTTTCCGTGTGTTTGACTTGCAGTCATCCCTTGAGCGCGTGGACGATGCTTCACGTTCCGTCCACAATGGTGAAGATGCCGCTGCTAGCTCATCACAATGCTACATGCCTCAACTACATGTCGGCAATTCAAATATATCTGCGAGAATATTTCGCGAGTTGAGCGGAGACTTGTGGCGTCGGACCCGGAGTGGCTGTTCTGGACATTCCGAGTCATAGACACAATTCTAATGTCCAAACCTGCACATGTAACTCAGTTACAGAATTCTTGTGTGTATGAGTGTACATACTCAGTATGTGAAGTACGGAATTTTGATTGGTTTCGTTTAGGAGGGAGGATGGTAACTAACTTTGCTGAGTCAAAAATCAACATAACTTTGACTAGGTGCGAAATGAAGGACGGAACTGCGCATGGGTTGTACTTCAATTAGTAGTACACCTGGTTTTCAACTGTGATCACGTACGAAAAAACATCACAAAGCAATCACAATGGAACCCTCTTCTTACATCATCATCGTCACCATGCGTAAAAAGATGAAATTAACTCAAACCGCTGGTTTAAAGGTTTAAACTCCTTAAAGCCAAAGTATCAAATTGCAGCATTACTTACAAAGACGAGCATAGGGATTGTGGTCACGATGGCAGATGCAGTGACCAAGAGAATGCAACTCAGTGCTCTCCAGGGAAAATCATAGAAACATAGAAAAGTAGTAGGATGCAAGGTGAGAAGCCATGGCTCTATCAACAATTTGTAAATTACACTGAGATTGCACTACAAAATTGCAAATGTGAAAATGCCTAAAATTTAAGGGTCACTGTGATACTGCACTCTCTGAATTCTTCTGTGGTGACTCAAAGATAGCCTCTACAACTCTGTACACGCGCTGGGAATCTACATCTCTTCTCTGTACTAAAATCAGTCAATGGAGACTAACGGTGACTATGTAACAAAGTTGGAACAATATCAGCTCCTAATACTGATCATCCAGCTGCGACTTTCTCCTCGTGGTTACTCTCTCCGGATCTTCTTGTCAGCTGCGCAGATTTTTCTCGCACACTGCACGTTACCGTAGTCTCAGTGACGTGGGTTGACCATTAAGGGTATGACATAACCACTTATCTTTAAACTGGCAAATGGCGGGTGCGCGATGAAATGTCTGAGGTCGTCCTGCTGAGAGCACCCCTTATGCTGGCCAAACTAAACCTATCTGACCACGAGCGCTCTGGTGCGGCGCTCGATGCAATCGGAGCTTTGGGAGATTCTCCTTTACTTGAGCTTGGTCCAGCAGCTGCAGTTTTTCCAGTTTCCAAGTCGATTGTTACCCATTCATCTTCAGAGCGCTCTCTCGTGAGTCCACCGAAGAGGGTGGATTCCCCTATTCCCAAGTTCATGCTTCTGGCTCGTCTAAACCATGAGTCAGATGGCGCATCAGACTTCGGTACGGCGCTGCGAGTGGCATTCAATCTATACGAAGCAGGAGTATCAAGAGTACTATCGCCACCTGTCAGAAGATTTCGCAAAGCTATCAAGTCGGTTCCCAAGGATGACGATCGTCTGATGCCAGCGTTTGTGGGAGGTGCCACCAGTGGTTTTCGAAAGCTAGCATTCTTAGAGGAAGGATTTACGGGTAAGGCTGCGCCCTTCTCATACGCTTCGACACCACGCGCGGCGCGCTTGAAGGAAAGGGAGTTTCGAGATAGAGTTCCGCGTGCACTGTTTCGCTCGTCTTCTCGTGATGTGAGGGCACCAGGCATTGGTATTGAGTTGGTAGGATGGTCTGAAGCATACAAAGTTTTAAGCACAAAACTTAGACATTGGTACATTAATCTGATGGCTACTTTTATTCAAAAACTAGAAAATTACATGGGAAATGAAACCCTTTCAACCCTCACCTCTGACCAAATTTAAGCGAAGTGAAACAAGTGAGGTTTATACTATAACACTTTGATTAGAACCTCAAAATTCATCAAGGATGGAAATTTACCTTCTAGAGGCGAGACATTGCTCACGCGTTGCGAATCAGTGTCGCTGTCCCCGTACTCAGAAACCTCTGTAATCGTCTCTACGGGCTCCCCAAGCGCGACTTGCTCGCCATTCAAACTTTCAATGGCCCCGGGATGATCCAGCAAGCTTGCACGACACAAGGGGCAAGTTGAGTGTGAATCGAACCACGCATCGATGCACTCTTGGTGGAAAATATGCTTACAAGCCGGTAGTAGACGCAAGTTATCCTCCGGTTCGAATTCGGTCAGGCAGACAGGGCACTCCCGATCATCTTTTTCATCCAAATCCTTGCAGTGGATCAGAGGTAGCGCGTCAACCACTTCCTTGCGAAGACCCCGTGGTTTGGAGGAAACATTTGTGGATTGCGCTGTGGACGAAGCCGGTGGATAACCGCTCCCAGCACAATATCTTCGAACGAAGGTGGCGATGATCGCGGCCATGAAGCAGCCCCCGATCAGAACGATGATGAGAACTGCCGTGGTAGGATTGAAATTCACCTGGGCAAGATTATTGGAATCATAGTAGGGGACGTCGGCAGACGGATTGCCATTTCCCGGGGGATTCGAGTTACCTCCTACACCCGACATAAGTTCAATCGTCTACTAGAACTCAAAAGATTCGCGCAATCGAACAGCCTAATAATGTAGCTTAGTTACTTACGCACGATATTCCTTCCACGCCGCTCCTATCACAAACGTTTGAGGATCCCGATTAATGACAGTGCTCTTCCAGCTGATCCCCTCAAACCTGAAGAGCATTTCAATCTTCGCTCCACAAGGACCCAAGAACCGAAATTACAACAGACCAGACATTAGTTTTGTAGTACAAAGCAAAACTTTTCTTTCTTGCAGAAGGGGGCCTGGCCTATGCTTAGTGTGCCTGCAGTTGAAATTGAGGTCAACTGCGCTTCACGCAACCTCCAAACTTCTGCAATGGTTTCTTGGAAATAATCCCCTGCCTCTACAGCATGAACACACTACACTAACCTACCGCGTCACTTAACTATAAACCGACGGACATTCCTTCCTCTTCACCAATATTCGCGGCAGGCACCAACTCCTACACGGCCCGCCAGCGTAGCCAACCAGCTGCACAGTTTGCAATCACTCATTGGCCCCAGTTGGACTCCAGCATGAGCTATTGACATCCGAACCTACTCTGGAGACCAGGTGGGCTGTCACTATCCGGCAGGCGATTGCGGAGACAAGTTCTGCTGACAGGTGGTTACGAGGTGTTTTTGTAGGAATGCTTGAGAAGCGATGGTTGAAGGACAGCGCGTAGGTCTTCGAAAAGTAGTTTTGGTGACGAGACCCACATATACTGAATCTAGAAACGATGACGGTGTGGCTTTTCAGCGTTTTCCTAGCTGCTGCTTCGTCCGCTGTCACCGTGTGGCGGGACCTACCTGCAGGGAATCCGTCTGGATCTCCCTCAAAACTCGATATTGGTGCTGGATAGAATACTGTTGTACAAGCGGAGGAGAGTCCGCAGTTAGTGCAAGCTCACTCGAGCTTGATGTCCGGATTGCATATTGTTCACACCAATCTTCAGAGTAAAAAAAAAAAAAAAGAAACAAAAATACAAAAACAAAACAAAACAAAACCCTTTTGCACAACCATCCATTAAACAACAACTGAAACTATGAAGAATATGTTGGAATGCGCCTGATACATCATCTGAAATAAACGTAGGAAAAAAATAGGGAAAGAAGTAATGACAAAACCTCAACAATAAGAAAGAGCACATTTCAATTATCCAAGACAAACATTAAGCTTCTGGACCATACTTGGGTCTTCAACAGCCTCAATTAAACTCGCCAGAATCTGCCCTTATGGTCTGCCCATGTCTGGTTGAGCCTGCTGCCCAGGGCTAGGATCTCACAGCCTACTGACGTCAGCTCCCGCCAACTACGCTGGCAGGACCCGGTCAGACTGGGCAACGTCTCCCCGCTGGACCGTGGCAAGAGGTGGGTGACGTGGCCAGGGTCTAGTCCACATGGGACGATGGATGACATCCATCCTCCGAGGCACGAATCTTGGCCCCAATTCCGAATTCTCCCTGCTCATTTGTGGCCCTTCATTTTTTTAGTACCGATCCGGATCGGCAAGCTAATTAGAAGTAATACAGCTCCTCGTTTGTGTCTTTCGCAGCCAAAAGGAAAATTTACTTTACTTGTCTGATTCCCGTAGACGTAGCGAACCGTGCATCTTCTGACTTGAATCAGTTTCCTGATTGTCACACAGCAGTGGGAGCATCGAAAGCCTCCATGTGCAACCTTTCAACCTTCTCCACACTTCGGAACGAAATTGACGGATCCGGTGAACCGTGGTTTGCTTGGTCAAATATTACTCAAAACTGTGAAACTTCAGGCATTTAATGAAAGCTGTGTTCAGGGCCTACGTTGTATCTAGAGCAAGCCTTTTTCCCTCTTCGATAATTGAGGATGGTAGCGAACCACGACTCCACGACACGAAGTCAAACGTGTGTCACTGTCATATACGTTGACTAGTCCTCAGAGCTCTCCACCTTCGCAGCCATTCGTTTCGCTTTTTTCTAGCTTTGCTTGTAATTTCTGGTGTTTTGCTCGATGCTAGTAAACCCGTAGGTGCATCCTTCGCCTAGCAGACCTTCTGCAGAAACACTCTCACGCCTCGCACACCCCTTCAGATTCCCTCCGCCTGATGATAACTCCGACACTTTCTGTTTCTATATCAGAGTCATGAGTTTAGGGATCTAGCATAGGATCCTGTGGAGTATCCAATGCAGCTTCTAGCGAAATGTCAACGATACATTGAACATCGCTAATGCAGCAGTAGCGCAATTGAAAATCATACATGTTTCGTTTTTAATTTGAAGCATTGATCACTAAAAAAAGACGAGCATCGATTAAACCACAGATGAACACACAAGTGCAGACATGCTCGAGGTGCTTCGGACGCAGCATCATGGTTGTGTGGAGGACAATGGCACATGCCGCACAACCAAGTCATCCAATGCAGACACTAAACTGTAGCAGATCGGAATCTGTTTCGGGCATTCCCAACACACAAAAATGGGTTCATGAAATCAACACTGAAGCTGCGTCCCTCCGAGGTCAGAAGTTTCTAGGAAGCTGCTGCTGGGTAGTTGCTTCTGAAAGCTTTTTCGAGGTTGCTTCTTAACAGTTTCAGTGTCGGCCTCCTCAAGTGCCATCATTTGCCTTGTTTCATCTGTTGCTTTTTTTTCTTTTCTTTTACTTTAAAGTTATTGTTCCCTGAGGCTGTTGCTTGGGGAGCTTCTTGGAGAAAGCGGGATTGGTCCCCATAAATCCAATTTGTATTAATAGATTATTTTCTTATACATTCCACTTTAGAGCTTTTTTAGAAAGTATTTTAGGAAGTATTTAGAAAGTTTGGGATTTGGGTTGTTGAGTTTTAAAATGTGGTAACTATTCTTTGGGAACTCAAAGTTAGCTTAGACCAATTATTGTCATTCTGGAGGTGAAAGAGTTATTCACAATTAATACGATGCAATGGCATTGTGCATATCTCTATACGGAAGAGAACTAATTGTTACTAAATGGTTAAAGTTTTTTCAAATCAAAACACTAAGAATTTATGTCAGAACGTTTCCACACTAAACATCAAAGTAGTGTTGAGACAATTTATTTGGAAATGTACACAATGTCAGTGTTTGTATTGATGCAGACTTCGAAATCTAATACCCGCTGTTCAGTGCTCCAAAACATGTTAAATTAATTAATTTGAGTAAAATTTTGAACATGGTCATTTGAATCATAATCCTCAGTTGTGTACGTGTTGAATTTTCCATGGCATTCTTAATGTTGTACTTTTAAAGCATATTTAAAATTTCTTTTTAGTACGATCATATATATATATATATATATATATATATATATCTTGTGATTTAAATAAAGAAAAGTCATGCCAATTTCAGTGTGTGTATATATATATATATATATATATATGTGTGTGTGTGTGTGTAATGTCTGTTGTTACCAACTCAAAGCTAATTTTAGCAATTATTTACGAAATTCAACCAGAATCAATTCAAGTGTAATTCCATGTACAACTTGTCTGTTGAATATTTGATGATTTCATAATTAAGGAGTTTTACTGAACATACTTAAGCTAATAGTTACACCCATTATTCTCTAAACTGTGGCATCTACTACAACGTTCATATATTTGTACTGTTGACTGTTTAAAAAAAAGGAATGTAGTTTTTTTTATTTTTTTATTTTAAAAAGACAAAAAAAGGAATACCGTCATGAATGGTATATCAAGATGTAAAGTTAAGAAGCTTCACCTCATGCTGAATTCATTCAGCAAAAATCCTAACATTTCATTACATTCCTGCTTTTGGGGTATTCCACAAACAATGACTTCCTACAATGGGCCCAAAGCTGCCTTGAAATGCAAGCAATGTAAATGAAACGTGCAGCTTCTGGATCCTTCTGACACTAGTATGTAAAAAGCTATGACTTTCTCTACAGCATTAGTGTTAAATGAAAAGTCAGGTTTGGTAGACTATCCATTTCATGCTAGATATTTCATCAAGGGAGAATACAAACTAATATTTAAGGTTAAAAATAGAAATAATTCGTATATATAAATATAAATATAAATATATATATATATGTTTTAAGACATGGAACATGTTTTGTTATTATCATACATTTTAGTCAAAATAGAATACACATTTGTGCATCCCATGTTGCAAATTTAATGAACATGTTAAAAGATAGTATTGTGTTAGTGGCAAAGATTAAAAAGGTTACCTTTTTCTAGTATATCGTGCTTAAACTTTATACACATTGAGGTGGAATTAGTGAATAAAGACACACCGTTGTTCCTATTTTAAAACTTTGTGTAAAAGTGTTTAAAATAATTATAGTATTATTTGCATATTTAATGAAAGAATATTTGATAAAGACTATTTTAATCATTTCATAAGCATTCATTAATTTTGTGTAATGAAAAAAATATATTCTAATCGCAACAAGTTATAGTAGCCAAATAAATATTTATAAACATACTTTTATTTATTGTTTCTTAAATCTTGTTTGAAATTATATACAAAAAAGTTCTTTGGAAACAACATAATTAACAATAGAAGTAGATTTTGCACCATATATATATATATATATATATATATATATCTCAAAAATCATATTTAATAAGGCTCAAGCATTGCATAATTTAATTATAGTATATGGATTTCCACTCTATTTAGTTTACATCAAAATTTTAAATTTTTCCATCTTTTTTAGTGAGATTTATTATTATTATTATTATTATTATTATTATTATATTTCATTTTAATTTTATTAAAACTCTGATACATTTTCTGGAAGTTAATACATTCTTCTTGGATTTTTGAGCATTTAAGCATGTTATTTTTTTTTGTGTCACATGTATGGTCGTCTATGAACTATTTGATTGTTAAGTAATCATAAGTTCTCCCAATGTTATAAAAAGTTTCACATATGAATTTTGAGTATAAATGTTTTTAAAATATTTTTTTTGGGAAAGAACACATTTATGTCATAATTTTTTTGAAATAGGATTATCAATAAAACACAAGTTTTAAATTTTTTAACCAATTTTTTTTAAAAAATAATCTTGTTCATTGCAAATCATATTTAATATAAGAAAATTGTAGAAAAATTATGTATATAGCAATAGGCATAATATGATGTTAGATATTTAAGTAGGACACAAACGCAGTAAAATTTAATTTTACAGAGATTTGTATTAAACAATGATACCACAGATTATGATATAAACTTCTTTTGAGTAGCATTAAGTGAATCAAATCAAAGATCAGAGTCATAATTGCTTTTATCTTGTTAAAATGGAATACTTGAAATCCTACAAACCAAACCATAAATTATTTGCTCATTTATTTATGGAAAAGAAATGAAGGCTCTGATTGAATTACATCAAAATTAAAATTAGAATTCACAGTGCTTAATTGAAGAAAAAGTAATTTCGTCAATAGAATTAATCATAAGCCCATTGCCCATGCCATTAAATTAGCACTTGGGTTTGTTTCAAGGCCTTCACCTTCTGTTCTGTTCTTGATTTGCCTCTGCTTGTGGTAGCACATCATGCAACACACGAAGCACTAATGCACACACATATTGAGCCATGTACTGTTGGCAACATGTTTGCCTATGTTATACTTCATTTCCATACTCGATTAATCTACTAAAAGAAACAACTACTAAGCATGCACAGATCAAAGTGAAGTTGAAGCCTCAGATCCAGCTTGCAGCATTGCAGAAACCACAAACATTAGTAGTACAGCAATCAACCGAAATTAAGGTTTTTGTAAGGATGGGTGAAATACTCAGATTTTTCATTGTCACTCACTCACTTCGTCAGTTTTGGGAGTTTGTTCTTGTGCATCACCAAATCAAATCTGTTTCAATGCAACATAAGTAAATCACAGATTAGTATGGAATTCAAAAACAGTCTCAAGTATGTCATCGAACACTGTTGCAAAGGGTTTGAGGAATAAACGCACCTGGGCGGCATTCGCAGTAGCAGAACCAGCAGTTTTCTTCGCAGGAATTGGAATCCATTCACAATGCTGCGTAGCGTAACAGAACACCAGCAGTGCCTTCATGTGTATATTCATTGCTGGGGCAATGAAGCGACCTTCCCGATCTCGACAGTTTTTGAACGTTGAGGATCTGAGAACAGCCCAACTTCGAGCGGTAGAGAAATTTCTCATTCAAGGGAACGATGCATTTTAGCACCAACGCCTTGACAAGGTGGAACTTATTATCCGTAACGAAATTGATGGAAGTGGACGAAGAATCAACCTAAATCTGTGAAGAAACCAATTCCAAGCATAAACAAGGCTTGGAATTGTTCCATGGGACTCTCAAGGTTGGACAACGTTATGCTTATGAAACCCAGCTCTCCTCTTGGTCACCATGATTCTCCAAACCCGTAGCAGGATACATATTCCTAAATCAGTAGCTTCCGGACGAGAGTGATGCTGAACAAGACTCTTGCGAGCTTACAGATTATCCTGCATCGGTTGAACCTGTGGAATATGGCATGGCAAGTACAAACGGCAACTCCAACACTCTGCTGTTACATTGACATCAGCATACGACGCCATAGACGTGTCAGAGATAAGTCCAAAGCACGCAACAAGGGAATAAAAACGCAAGGGACACATTCAGGTGATCAACTTACGGACCGCAAAGTTGCCTGGATGGTTTATCAGCATCAGCGCAGATATCCTCAAGTTCTTTATTGTCCTCGTAGTGTCTCCCATGCATGAAAGTGCGGGTAGTTACTCTAATTTTTAAAGGTTAGAATTTAAGTAAATTGGGGTTGGAATGCACGAAATGAATGCTAATGTATGAGGTGGGAATATTGCAGTCATCAGAAACTCTCAGCAGAAAGCTCTCACCACAGCTTCTGCCGAGAATCGACCACCACCAGCAAACAAGATGCTAGCGCGAGACAACCCATGGCCCAGAAAAATACACCGATCATGAATGAAGCCATTAGGGAGGGACTGGCATCACCAAGGTTAACGAAAATTCTTTATGTGGGTAACTGTAACGTAGTCTTGATATGAATCAATGATTTGTTCCGTTGTGTCTCTGACCTCAATCTGCACCCCTACATGAAGATCCGAACGACAACTTGAGCCTCCGTGGATTGTCCATGTGAGACTGGAGTGAAGAAGTGAAGAAGCGTACCTAGAACCACAAGGACACTCGCAGCAACAAACTCCGCGAAGCAGGTACCAATGAACTCTGGCAAAGCACTGGTGATACTTGTTGCCGAGGTCCAAGGTCAAATTCATACCATAAAATATAGAAAATTCCTTAAATTATAATACATGATCTTTAGAAGAAGATGCTGCACAAGAATCCAACTGCAACTTTTATTATCATTATTATTATTATTTATTGTAGGTGATTAAATTTATTTCTTAGTATATTATCTTCTTTTATGTTTACATTTATTTATCATGTTTAGAGTTTCCATCTTACAAATAGTAACCTTCTTGCCAATGTTAAGTCTTTTCTTATGTTGTAAGAAACTTAATTTGTTGAATATCAAATATTATGATTTTCATTTTCAATTGTATATTTTCAAGGCACATTATATTTTTTCATAATTGTTGAAGTTTTGAAGTGCAATTACATAATTTTAAAAATAGAATTAAAATAATTAATTTTTAATTTTAATAATATTAAAATCTTCTAATTTTTAATTAATTTTTTAATATAATCAAGTAAATTTAATAGCAATTTCATCATATCATAGTCTAATCTATACAAAAAATTGGCAAGTAAATATAGTATCATTGTACTTAACACCAATTATTAGTTATAAAAATTATAAAGGATATATGTGTAATCATGTTGAGATTTAAAAAAAACATATCTTTCTTATATATTGACATTATGAAAATTTTGCATATAGAGCTATTAAAAAATATCATAAATTGTATAATAAAAAAACTAAATTATATATATATATATATATACGCATACATATATTCATATTTAAAAATCATGCTAAAAGTTGGAAATTTATATTACAAACCTAAAAAACTAAAATTAATAAATCTGTTTTTATAAATTATTTAAATCTTTTGCAAGGATGCAAGTTTGGTTTAGTATTGATTGTAGGATTTGATAATATATAGCTCTTTGCAAAGCAAGATTGTGACCAACAAAGAAAATTATAAGTAAGAATTTGGAGAACATATTTAAACAAGCTACTAACAATACTCAGCTTAGTAATATTAATTTTATACATAATTTGTCTCATATTAATTTTTTGCAAATTGCTAAAAATATGGATGTTAAAAGATTCATATTGGTACAGCACAAATGAAAAGAAGCAAGAAAATAAAACTATTCAAACTTAAGATATATTTAATTCCAAGTCTCTTTTTCAAGAAGATATAGTTCACCATTTACAATCTGAGATAAAAGTATCTACACCATATTTTCTAGCTCAACCTTAAGTTAATTAATAAGTGAATATTTTTCCTCAAAAATCAATCTTAGAAAGTCTCTAAGTGATAACACTCATTGTTTTATCTCACAATGAGAGTTTGCTTAAATTTAAGCTTGTTTCATTTATATCTACCATGGTTGCAATAACATCTTTATTTAGAAGAGTCTTCATTAATCATGTTCTAAAAGAACATATATACATGGTAAGTAATCATAGCAAGTTCACTATTATTCTAGTCTATAATATCTCATTTAGTTTTAGAATTAAACTTTCTTCTTATATTTTTTTTTATAATAAAAATTAATTGAAAGGTCATAATAATCTATCAAGGAAGAATTAAGAGGCATATGTCATTTTAGAAAGCAAGAGATTAATCAATAAAATTTAATTAGAGGATTTTTTAAGGTTGAATGTCACTACTTTAATTTCCAATCTTGCCTACATCTTTAGCAATACAAATAAAGTAACTATAAGATCTAGTACTCCTTATAATAAAATACATATACTTTGAAGAAAATGCAAGTTAAATAGAATTATTAACTAACTTCAATCTATAAAAATACTATAATAGTAGAGAGAATAAGAATCAAATATCAATAATGTTGGAGTCACATTAGAAAGGTTGTATAGTGAAAGAACTTGTAATCTAGTATTGCCTTTAATCTATAATCTATAACCTATGCATACTTATAAATGATCATGTACAAAACACCAAAATGGGCACATTGCATATCTTTCCAAGTTAACTTCCATTCTAATGCAATGCCTAATAGCAAAAGATACATCGGTTCTTCACACCTATAAACCAATTCAAGCACCTATACATAATATCAAATTCTAGCTTAATAGTAAAGTAACAATAATATCTCAATATTTTGGATTTCTATTATATAACCAAATAACAATAAAAATATGATTAGTACTCCAAAAATTGGATCACCAAAAAGCTCCAATGTAGTTGTAGCATTTTTTCCAAACATTGACTCATTGAAGATATATATATATATATATATATATATATATATGTGTGTAATAGAATATTCATGTGCAATTGGCTCCTCTATCCATACTTGTTAGATAAAAAATTTGGGCCTCATCCATTAAGAAATTTATTAGTATTATCTTTGTCAAGGTCAAATTGAAGAGATTTTGATTATGTTATTAATTTTTTCTTATATTATTAAAAAATAAGACTCCATCATGGTGAAGCAATTTTAACCTCATTGATCCACATGTCAACAATTCCTTGGTAATCTTAAGCTTGAATCATGCAATTTCAATTGAAGTATTATTTATGGTGTAATTCCTTACTTAGCTGCTTATTACAATGTATCTAAATAGGTAGGTCAATGTCCAAGTCAAATATACTTTCAACATCTAAGGTAAGGTAAAAGAACATAAATCCATGGAAAGTCCATTTTACAAATATATAAAAAAGATTCTAAAATCTTTAAAAAATCTTCAACATTATTGTAGATCTTTCTAAAAAGATTTAAAATTTAATAGAAGTATGTAGTACATAGCTTAGAAATTAAGCTATATTAGTAGAATTTTAGATAACTTCTAAAATAAATTAGGAAACAAGCTACATGGTTTAATTTGGACCCCACGATATTTTAGAAAGTTTTTTCATGAACTTCTTAAGACTTGACTAATAACTCATGTACTAGCTTATGTGGCTAGATATGAGAAACTTGGACTTTAAGCCTTAGATCTTGTAAGTAGTATGATTAGATATAAGATTAATGTCTTCCTTAGTTTTTTCAATTTATGTCTTGAGTTTATTCTTTATATAACCTTTAGGCCTTCTTATTCTTGACATTAACTATTGATTATTATTTTCTTAGCTATTCTTTATTTTATATATATATATATATATATATATATATATTATCTTTAATACTTAAAATTATTATTATTTTATTAAAATTATGATTATATTATTTAAAATTTGATAAGACTATTGATTTTTTAAAAAAAATTGTTTTGTCTTAAAAATTAAGTAGACCATTTCATTTTTTAGGTATTTTTTATGTAAAAAAGTGAATAAACTATTCACTTCTTAGATATTGTTTTGTATTAAGAAATGAGTTTATTATACCATTTCTTAAATTTTTTGATAAGAATATAGTTTCATATAGAAAAAAAGTAAAATATATATGGAGAAAGTGACAATAGATTTGTTACAATTGTAGATCTTCATGACCATTTCAATACTCTTTGAATTAAAATGTGACATAACAATAGGTTGTTATGGTGTCGAGCCTAATTTATATCTACAAAAAATTTAGAAAAGAGGGAATTAGGATAGAATTATCCTTTCTTCCTTTTCTTCTATAAGAACTTTGTTAGACTATCAATAGGCATGGTTAAGGTACAACACTCTTTGCAAGGATTTTTGAAAAGAGAGCATCTAAAAGAAATTTTTGAATTTTAATTTTTTGAATGCATTAGATTTTTTTTCTAAAATTTTTTATTTTAATTTTTTGAATGCATTAGATTTTCATTTTTTATTTTATTTAGTGTGAAACCTTATTTTTGCAAATTTGGAAGTATCTTATTTTGATTTTTTTTTCAGCATTTGTTTTCAATGTTTTTTTCATTCTATTAAATAGGTGAATTCTTATATTACATAGGAGTCATCTTTGAATGCTTATATAAGATGTTAATAACAAAGTTGAAAGTTTACATCAAGAAGTTTTATAATTATAAAAAACAAGTACAAGTAGACCAGCATTACAATTGGATTTTAGAATTTTTTCTACAAAAAGTTTAATTGAAACAAAGATCAACATGCTAGAGAAATTTGACGGCACTAGATCAAGATTTTGAAGATTTTTATAACAAATTATTTTATTTACTTATTTTTTTATACCTACACATATATCAATATCTTCATGGTATTATTAAAGTAGATTTGATAGATACACTTTTGTATGAGAATGCTCTCTATTGATTTGTACCATTGAAAAAAAAACATTCAAGACTGTTTTATGATCTTAATTCATCTCTAAAGATATTTATTGTTATATCTTCAAATAGAAATTGAAAAAAAATAGAAAAAAATAAACTTCACTCTTTATGACAAAGATCACATTTTATTGCTATATATGCTATTAAATTTCAATAACTTACAAAAAATGTAGATTGAAATGACAAATTTTTTCTTAAATAATTTTGAAATAGATTGAATAATAACATAAAAGAATTATTATTTGCATTGTCAAAAGCTAAATTTTTAGAGTAATTTATTATTTAAGCAATTATACATGATAATTTGCTATTTAAAAGATGTCAAAAAAAGACTTGATTTTAGAGAAGAAAATTAAATTATGGCATCTAATTCTAGGAGTATGAAAAACTATTCTTCAAAATTCAAACCTATAAAAATTGATACCACTCAATTTAAGTAACTAATTCTTGAAGAAAAAAATAAACATCAATGTGAAAATTTATACTTATATTATAGAGAATTATGACAAGATTGTATAAGATTTTAAAATAAAATTAAATATATTTTGACTTTTAAAGTATAAATTCAAAGTTAAAAGAATGTTAGGAATGAGAAATTAATGAAAATAAATAAACAAGTATAACAAAATAAAAATAAAGAAGTATATATATTAAAATGAAATTAGAATGGCTATTGCCAAAAGATAAGGAAATTAGAGATTCTTGAATCTAGAGTAGAAGCAAGAAAGAAGTTGATAAGAGTGAAGAAGGCTTCACTCTTGTCTCTATATATACTATTTAACTAGGAGCTACATGGCGATGTTCCATAGGACCTCTAATATGTGTTGACTTTACAAGACACATGTCTTAGCTTACAAAGCAAGTTTTTTATGTGTGCCACATAGTTAGCTTATTCTTCAAGCTACTAATATGTGTGGTACATGGCTAACTTGTTGACTACGTTTCTAATCTAAAAAATCAATTGTAGGAACCTATAAAGTCAAAGCAGCATCTATAAAGCTTCTAAGAAGCTACTATATAAGATATTATGGAATTAACTTATTTTTATCTACTTTTATTTAATTATATAGGTAAATATTGGTTTACATGTATATGTCCATCACATTATTCTCCTTTTAGGGACAACTTCAATGAGGAGCAGTCATCATATGTTGAAAAAATCCAAGATGTAGTGAATTATATTTGTCACATACTTTGATCTTTATTCTCTTTGAAGGTGATTGATAGGACCTCTCAACCATCAATAGTATACCATACCAAGGTAAAAAGACCACTCACTTATTTGATCATTGTTGAGACCTTCATAACTTCTTTCAAAGAAAACATTTGGAACATTGTTAGGAGTTGTTTCTACATATAATAAAATTGCCAAAATATTAGGATTCCCTTCCAAGGTTGTAATATCAAACGTATTATATCTCACTATCTTTTTTAAAAAGAACATGTTGTTCTTGAGGAGATTCATCTTAATTAGATTATCTTGAAGGTTGTGACAATTGTAATGTTTCATCTGGCAAGTCAGCAAACAAAGGCTCTTCAGTCAAATCCACAAGTTGTTGATTTTCCATCTTCTTAGTATTACAAATACAAAGCAGCTATAACAAGAATAGAAAGTAGAATATTATCTTACTTAGATCTTGTTTCTTTTATAGGAAAGATCTTCATCTTGATTTTAATGGATGTTTTTGATGAAAAGCCTCTACTTTCTTTGATAAATTTGTAAGATTCTTTGTTGGCTCTCATGTGCATTCACTAATGTCATATCTGCACTAATGGATAAGATATCCTAATTTATTTTGGAATTGCCTTGAGTCTAGAATTTCTTCCACTTCAAATTCTTTATTATTGTCTACTTCTATAGGAGGAAGTGGAGCTTGTCTTTTCCTTGGTATATTCACAATCTTATTTGGTTCAAGAAGAGACATGTCGAAGACATGATAGTTCTTCATTGACTCTGATAGATGTAATTAATAAGCAACTAGATTGATTTGTCGACAAATAGGAAAAGGTCCAAGCTTGTGGTAGTTCAACTTATTACAAAGATCAATAGTCTTGATATTATGATAAAGTAACCATACCTTATTACCTACATTAAATTTTGGTTATTTCTTTTGATAAGCATTTGAGTTGATCTTTTGTCGTTTTTGAGCTTCCTTTAATTTTACCTTCATTGTTATATATAGCTCAGACAAACAATTTGCCAAAACTTTCGTTGTAAGATTATCAACTTTTGAAAAGTCAAAAACATCAAGTTATGGATGATAACTATAATTGATAAAGAAAGGTATTTATTATATAGAAGAATGTATTATATTATTATAAGTAAAATTTACCAATGGCAAGAAGGTTCTTCAATTATCTTGTTGATAATTAATGGTACATCTTAAATATTCCTCCAAAATTTGATTTAGATGCTCCATCTATCCATTACTTTGAGGATAAAAGGCCAAAGATAGCTTTATATCTACTTTTAAAATCTTGAAAAAGATTATTTTAAAACTTAATACAAATTAAGTCTCCTTATCTGATATAATATCCTTGGACAATCCATGATATCAATAGATATTGTCAAGAAAAAGTTTGGTTGTTTCTTCATCTATAATAGATTTTGTACATGGTATAAAATATACCATCTTTGTAAAATAATCTATTATTATAAATATAAAATCATATGAACTTGAAACTAGAAGATCCGTGATAAAATTCATAGAAACAAAAAACCATGACTATTTTGGAATAGGTAATGGCTGAAGAAGTCTATAAGGTTGATGACGTGGAGTTTTAAATCTTGAGAAAATATCATATGATTGAAAAAAATCTTTAACCACCTTCTATATTTGCGGCCACCAAAAATCTTTAGATATCAGTTCTAAAATCTTATTGTATTCAAAATGTGAAGCTACTAGGAAATTATGGTGTACTTAAAAAATACAAAAACATGCTTTTTCTTTTGGAATATATATGCATCATTTGAAATAGAACAATTTGTTTTTGAATTCAAATTTGAAAGCATCATAAGACTTAGAAGAAAGATTCTTGATATCATGAATAAGAAGATCAGAAGACATATTTGATTGAATTTGTTTAATGAAAGTTGAATCAATAGTCTTTGTTAATTTCATAATTTGAAGATAAAAATGCTTCAGCTTCAAGAATTTTTTTCTTTGTTGATCAAAAGTTACATCTCTTTCTTTTGATAAGAATGTCTAGAGAGAGTATCTAATAAACCTTGTTGTTTTTCAAATCGATATGTCATCTTGAAATCAAATCTTAATAAAGACATGCTTCAACGAGCTTGGCGACGATTCAACACACATGTTAATATGAAGTATTTGAGATTTTTATGATTTGTATGTATGGTGATTGGATTGGAAGTGCTTTCTAAATAATGATGCCATTCTTGAAAAGAATCCACAATTGTAAAAAGCTCTTTGTCATGGATTTCATAGTTAAACTCGGCTGCTGAAAATTTCTCAAAATAAAAAGCTATTGGATGAAGTTTATCATTTGTTTCCATTTGTAATAATATGGCACTCAAAGCAAAGTCTAATGCATCTATTTTTGTAAAGAATGCCTTAAAAAACTTAACGAGATACAAGATTGATAAAAAAACAAAAGCTATCTTTAAAGCTTCAAATGTTGCTTCTCCTTCTTGATTCTATTGAAGTTTGTCTTTATAAGTCAAATAAAGAAGTAGAATTGTAATTCAAGAGAAGTCCTTAATAAAGATCTAATAGTAATTAGTAAATCTTAAAAAATATTAGACATCTTATACTATTTTTGAGATCTTTCAATCCATAATAGTTTGAACTATCTTAAGATCTATCATAAGTCGATCATTTGAAATGATGTAACCTAAGAAGTCAACTTGAGTAGTGTGGAATACACACTTTTCTATTTTGGCATAGAATCCAACATCTTTTAATTTTTGTAACACATGACAAACATGAAGTTCATATTCTTCTATGTTCTTAGAGTAAATTAAGATATTGTCTAGATAACAAACAACAAAATCGTCCAAAGACTTTCAAAAAACATCATTCATAAGATGTTGAAAAGTTGCTAGTATATTTGTAAGTCTAAAAAATATGATATTATATTTGAAATGTCCATACTTGATTCAAAATATAATTTTTTTTATTTATCTCTTTCTTTGATGCATACCAAATTGTATGTTCATTGTAGATTTATTTTTGTATAGATCTTAGTTTGATTCAAATAATAAAAAAGTCCAAATATTAAAGATAGTGGACACATGTTTTTGATGGTGATCTTATTGAGTCCTCAATAATCAACACCCATTTGCAATTGATCCATCTTTTTCTTTTTATCTATTTGTTATTTCCAATAGGAGCCTCAATTCTTGCATCTACAAACACAAGTTTAATTGTACTAGACTTGTGATTTTTTACTTGTGATTAACTATATCTTTAGTTATATTTTTAAAAAAATTAAGAGTACAAGAAATCCAATCTACTCAAGGATTGTATTTTTTTAACCGTGATAAGCCTAAAATAATTGGATTAGAAGATATGTTAAGTCTTTTAGCAAATTCTTCATCTTAAAAATATATTGAGGATCTTGAATTTAATAAGGCAAAGGCTTTGTAATATTTAGGTTCTAAAATAATATTTAATATAAAACAAAGAGAGGATTTTGAAGAGAGAATATGACCTTCATTAGATATTATATAAGGTTCCAACTATACGGTTCCTATTATAGCTAAACAAACTTATTTTTTGATATATTATCTACTTTGAAATTTTTACTCTTTATTTTATAATTATGTCATTTCTTTAAAAAATGTTAAATATTGTACTTAGATTCTCTACAATATTAGCACAATTCTTTCTCACGGTGATGAGTCTGTTCTTGCTTAGTGAGAGATTTGAAATGTATGACATCAATTTACATATTCTCTACTTTTGAATGTATGTATTAAGGAGGCACTAGTGTTGCCATCAAATTATAGTAATGTTGAGGTCCACTTATTTGACTCTCAGATTGAAATTCAAAAAGTCAATTAACACACTTCACAACAAAGTCAATTGCTTGACTCAATGTTTGAGGATCAAGTAAGTTGAACATCAATTTCTTTACTTCATATTATAATCCATAAAGAAATTGGCTAATGAGTGCAGTATCATTCTACTTCATATTAATTGTACGCTATTAAAATTGTGAAGCATATAATATTATAGATTGATTGTCTTATTGCAAAATACAAATCTTGTTGGTTGCAACACAAGTTGAATCATGTTCTCCATACATAGATCAAAACTCTACGAGAAAAGCCTCCAAATTATCTAGTATTAGATCTTGTCATTTAAAAAAAGATGAAAACCATAATAATGCTGAATTTGAAAGAAGTGTACTAATGAATTTAACTTATGATCATAGAGTTGGATAGCTTTGGAATTGAAGTTCAATCACAAGTTGTACTTGATTGATAAATCTTTGAAACTTGAATCTTTTACCATCAAACTTCTCAAATAGGACAACTCTTGGTTTTTTAGCATTGAAAGGATATTCCATTGTAAGAAAAGAGACATGATTGGATGAAGATGTTGAAGCACCTCCAATCATGTCTATATCTTCATTTCCTACTATTTTTGTTACTTCTTGTAGTAGTAAACTGAGTTGATGCATTACAAGTATCAAGTCTTTCAATTGCTTTATATTTGTATGATTGTACTTTTCATTTCAACAAGCTCTGACATGATAATACTTAAAAAAAAAAGTCTAATATTGCTCAAGATAAGTAAAAGAGAGGACTTGGAAATAAAGAAGATATTAAGAATAATATTAGTTCAGAAGAAGGTAATCAATAACTTCTAATATGCTTATGTCTTATCAAGAGAAATGCATAATCCACTCTTAATCAAGACAAGATAAATCTTGAAATACTATTAGATTAATTCAAAAATCCAAAATCTTTCTAATCTAGAACAATATAAGGCTTCTTCACAAAATAGGACAAAACAAACAAGAACAAAATTAAATGGAAGTAAACAAAATAAGACATGAAATACAAAACTAAGCAAATAGAAATAAAACAAAACAAATTACAACAAAAAGATGCAAAACCAAACTTTATTAAGAGAAAGAATCCAAAGCCATACTTGACCAGATGCTCTAAAAGCCCATGGCCAGTCATATTTATACCTTGTCCTACTACCCTAGACTTTCTAGAATGTTCTTACGTGGTGGATTCCACCTAGATAACTGTCCTAAATTCTTTCTAGAATGTTCTACGGTAGATCCTACTTGATCTATTATCCTAACTCCAATTCTAGAAACTTCTATGGTTCTAATTATCTATATAATTATCTTATCTATATCTTGTTACAGATAATTTTCCTTCACTAATACAAAACGTCTTTGTTTTTCTCTCAATGGTATTTCCAAATAGTTTCTTAGCAATGGGTGAAGTTTTTTGTAGGTTTCTATATTACATTGTGAATAAGATAATCTTTCCAAAGAACTTTGTATTGAAGTTGTGGACGTCCACTGCCACAACAAAGGTAGTGATGCTCCAAAATGTTGTCTACTTCATATTCTTGTTGGTCATCTACTACAACTAATGGTAGTGGTTGGTGTCGATCTGAAAAGTACTTTGATTCGGTATGAAATTCCTTCAATTGTGAAACATTAAAGATTAAATGGATCCAAATATGTGGTGGAAGCTTGAGGCAATATGCAACATGAGATATCACTACAGAGATGCAAAAAGGTCTAAGCCACCGAGGTACTAGTTTATGAATTTGGATTGATGTAGTAAGTAACAAGTTGGTGTTGAAGAGTAAGATCTGATTACCCTCTTAGAAGGTCTTATATTACCGATAGTTATTTGCATACTGCTTTTGTCGATTCTATGTAGTAAGAAGGTAGTACCGTATCTCTTATAAGGCCATTGTATGCCATTATATAAATTCCTCCATTGTCAAATTGTTGGTATCCATGGGATGATAGAGAGTTGTTTGTATAATTGGATGCTGATGTCAAGGACAAGAACTCGATGAAAAAATAGTTCAGACAAGTAAGCCTTCACTCAAAGAAAAGTAACAAAATATGAATAATAAGTATGTATATTGAAAAGAGAAACTAGAATGGCTATTGCCAAAAGACAAGAAAACTAGAGACCCTTGAAACTAGACTAGAAGCAAGAAAGGAGTTGACAAGAGTGAAGAAGCCTTCATTCTTGTCTCTATATATACTATCTAACTAGGGGCTACGTGGTGATGTTCTATAGGACCTCCAATATGTGTTGACTTTGTAGGACACATGCCTTGACTTACAAGGCAAGTTTTTCTATGTGTGGGCCACATAGTTAGCTTGATCTTCAAGTTAACGATATGTGTGGCACATGGCCAACTTGTTGACCACGTTTCTAATCCAAAAAGTCAATTAAAGACACCTATGAAGTCAAAGCAGCATCTAGGAAGTTTCAAGGAAGCTTCTATATTAAATATTATAGAATTAACTTACTTTTATTTACTTTTACTTACTTCTACCTATTTCTATATGTAATTATTAGCTTACATGATTATGGCCGTGACATTACCCCCCCTTCTAGAGACGAGTTCCACGAGGAGTGGTCATCATATATTGAAGAAATCTATGATGCGACGAATTGTATTCACCACATACTCTGATCTCTGTTCTCTTCAAAGATGATTGATAGGGCCTCTCAACCATCGGTAGTGTCCCATACCAGGGCGGGAAGACCACCCAGTTATTTGATCATTGTTGAGGCCTTCGTAACTTCCTTCGAATAGAATATTCGGAACACCATCAGGAGTTGTTCCTACTTCTAGCAAAATCACCAAACATCGAGAGTCCCTTCCCAAATCGTGATACTAAACGCGTTGTATCTCACCATCTATTCGAGGAAGAACATGTCGTTCTTGAAGATCTTCATCTCGATTGTGTCGTCTTGAAGGTTGTGATAATCGTAATGTCTCATCCGGCAGGTCAGCAAATGAAGGTTCTTGAGTTGAATCCGCTGGTTGTTGGCTCTCCATCTAATTAGCGTCACAAATGTAAAGAAGTTACAAACAAGGATAAGAAATTGAATGTTATCTTGCCTCAATCTTGTCTCTTTTATAAGAGAGATTTTCATCTTGGTTTTGATGGATGTCGTTGATGAAAAACTTTGACTTTAGTTGATGCATTTGCTAGATTCCTGGATGGCTCCCATGTGCATTCACTAATATCATATCCGCGCCAATGAACAAGATATTCCACCTTATTTCGGTGCCGCCTTGAGTCTAATATCTCTTCCACCTCAAATTCTTCATTATTATCTACTTCTATAGGAGGCGGTGGCATTTGTCTTCTTCCTTGTATATCCACTGTCTTATATGATTCAAGAAGAGACACGTGGAATACAGGATGGATCTTCATTGACTTCGGTAGATGTAACCGATATGCAACTGGGTTGATCTGTTCAGAAATAGAAAAGGGGCCAAGCCTACGATAGTCCAACTTGTCACAAGGTCGAGTAGTCTTGATATTGCGACGAAGTAGTGATACCTTATCACCCACGTTGATTTGTGGTTGCTCCTTACGATATAGATCTGCGTTTATCTTTTGTCGTTCTTGAGCTTCCTTCAATTGCGTCTTCATTATTGCATGTAACTCTGACAACCGATTTGCCATATCTTCTGCTGCAGGATTATCAACTTTTGAAAAATCAAAAGTATCAAGTCGTGGATGATAGCCATAATTGGCAAAGAAAGGTGTTTGTTGCGTGGAAGAATGTACTGTATTATTATAAGCAAACTCTGCCAATGGCAGAAGGGTTGTCCAATCATCTTGTTGGTAGTTGATAGTACACCTTAAATATTGCTCCAAGACTTGGTTTATGCGCTCTGTTTGTCCATCAGTTTGAGGATGGAAAGCCGAAGATAGCTTTATGTCCACTTTTAAAATCTTGAAAAGGGTCCTCCAAAATCTTGACACAAATTGAGTTCTCCTATCTGATATGATATCTTTAGGTAATCCATGATAGCGATAGATATTATCAATGAAAAACTTAGCTGTTTCTTCACCTGTGATAGATTTTGTACATGGCACAAAATGTGCCATCTTGGTGAAACGATCTACTATCACAAATATAGAATCATAAGATCTTGAGCTTGGAAGATCTGTGATGAAATCCATAGAAACAGAAGACCATGGTTGTTCTGGTATAGGTAATGGCTGAAGAAGTCCGTAAGGTCGATGACGAGGAATTTTTGATCTTGAACAAATATCACATGATTGTACAAAGTCTTTGACTGACTTCCACATTTGTGGCCACCAAAAATCTCTTGATATGAGTTCCAAAGTCTTATTATATCCAAAGTGCCCTGCTGTTGGAAAGTCATGACATGCTTGAAGAACACATAAACGTGCTTCTCCTTCTGGAACATATAGGCATCCTTCAAAATATAATAGATTATTCTTAAACTCGAACTTAGAAGGATCATGAGACTTGGAAGAATTATTCTCGATATCTTAAACAAGAGGGTCTGAGGACATACTGGACTGGATTTGCTTGAGAAAAGTTGAATCAACAGTCAATGTTGATTTCATTGCTCGGAGATGAAATTGCTTCGGTTTCAAGAGGACCGTTCTTTGTTGCTCAAAAGCTGCATCTCCTTCTTTTGGTACAAAATAAGAACGTCTAGATAGGGCATCAGACAAACCTTGTTGTTTTCTTGGTCGATAACTGATAATGAACTCGAATCTTGACAAAGACATACTCCAACGAGCTTGATGACGATTCAACACGCATGCTGACATGAAATACTCGAGGTTCTTGTGATCTGTATACATAGTGACTGGACTAGAAGCGCCTTCTAGATAATGACGCCATTCTTGAAAGGAATCCACGATCGCAAGAAGTTCTTTATCGTGGATCTCATAATTGATCTCAGCTGCTGAGAATTTTCTTGAATGAAAAGCTATCGGATGAAGTTTGTCATCTGTTCCCATTTGTGATAAAACTGCACCCAAGGCAAAATCTGATGCATCTGTTTCCATAAAAAATGCCTTGGAAAAGTCAACACGATATAAGACTGGTGCAGAGACAAATGATGTCTTCAAGGCTTCAAATGTTGCTTCCGCTTCTTGATTCCATTGGAATTATCTTTACTAGTCAAGCGTGTAAGTGGAGCTGCAACTCATGAGAAATCTTTGATGAAGATCCGATAGTAATTGGCAAATCCCAAGAAACATTGGACATGTCTTACTGTCCTTGGAATCTCCAATCCATGATTGTTTGGACTTTCTTAGAATCCATCATGAGACCATCATTTGAAATGATGTATCCTAAAAAGTCAACTTGAGTAGTGTGAAATACACACTTTTCCATCTTGGCGTACAATCCTGCATCTCTAAGTTTTTGTAACACTTGACAAACATGTATTTCATGTTCTTCGACATTCTTAGAATAGATCAGGATATCGTCTAGATAGCAGACGATAAAATTGTCTAAGAATTCACAAAATACATCATTCATGAGATGTTGAAAAGCAGCTGGTGCATTCGTGAGTCCATAGGGCATGACATTATATTCGAAATGTCTCCTTCTTTGATCCGTACTAGATTATATGCTCCTCTTAGATCTATTTTTGTATAGATCTTAGCTTGATTCAACTGGTCAAGGAGTCCTGATATCAAAGGTAATGGATACCTGTTCTTGATTGTGATCTTGTTGAGTCATCGATAATCAACACACATTCGTAAAGATCCATCTTTTTTCTTTACGAATAGAATTGGAGCTCCTGCTGGAGATTTTGAATGGCGTATGAAATTCTTTGCTAAATTCTCGTCAATATATGTCTTGAGTTCAGCCATCTCATCTTGCGATAAACTGTAAATTGGTCCAAATGGTGGCTGAGTTCCTTCCTTGAGGTCGATTGAACAATCATGTGGGCGATGCTCAGGAAGAATATCTGCATTCTTTTTCTCAAAAACGTCTTGATACTCCTGATATTGACTTGGAATGCTACTTGAAGTCTTTACGTTTTCAGAAATAGGTGCAGCATAAATAGCAAAAGTTGATCCTTCTTTTATTGCGTGTATAAATGCTTTTGCACCTATCAGTATGGGTTTTACTATATTAGACTTATAATTTTTTACTTGCTTGGTAGAACTATTAATAATGCTCTGGAAAAAGTCAAGTTTACGCGAATTCCAATCTATTCGAGGGTTATATTTTTCTAGCCAGGATAAACCTAAAATAACTGGATTGGATGGGGATTTAATTATGTTAAAAGCTATGTAGCTATCATGACCGTCTATTGTTACTTTTATAGGATGAGTTTCATGAGTGACATCTCCAGAAGACAAGGGACGACCATCTATGACTTCTACATGTACTGGTTTAGGTTTCTGTACAAAGGGTATTTTACGACTTTTAACAAATTGTTCATCCAAAAAACATGCTGAGGCTCCCGAATCTAATAAAGCAGAGGCTTTGTAATTCTTAGGTCCTAAATATAAGTCTATTATAAAACAAGGAGAGGGTTTTGAGGAGAGGATAGGACCTTCATTAGGAATTGTACAAGGTTCCAGCTGCATGGTCCCTATTGTAGCTGGACAAATCCGTTTTCTGACATGTTGTCTTCTTTGACCATCATACCCCTCATTTTATAGTTGCGTCGTTCTTTGGACAATGTTGAGCACTGTGCTTAGGTTCTCCGTAATATAAACATAATCCTTCTTGACGACGACGAATCTTTTCTTGCTCAGTTAGGAGTTTAAAACGTACCGCGTCAATTTGCATGTCTTCTACTTCTGAATGTACGTTTGGCAAAGATGTTGATTTTGCCATTGAGTAATAACGTTGAGGTTCCCATGAATGATTCTCGGATCGAAATTCGAAAAGTCGATTATCACATTTTATTGCAAAATCGATTGCTTGACTCAAAGTTTGAGGATCAGGTAAGTTGAGCATCAATTTCTTTACTTCGTATTGCAATCCATAAAGAAATTGACTGATGAGTGCAGCATCATCCCACTTGATGTCAATTGCAAGTTGTCAAAATTGTGAAGCATACACTGTTATTGAGCGATTTTCTTGTCGCAGAATTCGGATCTTATTTGTTGCAACACGAGTTGCATCGTGTTCACCATATATAGATCGAAACTCCGTCAAAAAAGCTTCCAAATTGTCCAATATTGGATTATGTTGTTCAAGAAAAGACGAAAACCACGATAATGCAGAACCAGAAAGTAGAGTGCCAATAAACTTGACTTGTGATCCTGGAGTTAGATAGCTTTGCGGTTGAAGTTCAATTGCCAATTGTACTTGATTGATGAACCCTCGAAACTTTGATCTCGTACCATCAAATTTCTCAGGTAAGGCAATTCTTGGTTCTCTAGTGCTTATAGGGTGTTGTACAATTGGAGAAGGAACGTGATTTGTTGTAGATGTTGAAGCAGCTCCGATCATCTCTATATCCTCACTTTCTACTATTCTTGTTCTTTCCTGTGTTGGTGAATTGAGTTGATGCATCGCAAGCATTAACTCCCTCATTTGCTCTTGCATTTGTGCCATTGCACTCTTCATTTCAACAAGCTCTACCATAATGACATGAAGAAGAAAAATTTGTTTGATACTGCTGAAGACAAAAGAAAAGAAAGACTTGATTACAAAGAAGATACTAAGAACAATATCAGTTTAAAAGTGGGTAATCCGCAAACTTCTAATACGCTTATGCCTTGTCAAGAGAAAGGGGTAATCCACTCTTACTCAAGAAAAACAAAGCTCTGATATTGTAAGTACACTCTTATCAATCTGTCAAGGACAAGAACTCGATGAAAAAACAGTTCAGACAAGTAAGCCTTCACTCAAAGAAAAGTAACAAAATATGAATAATAAGTATGTTCTGTCAAGGACAAGAACTCGATGAAAAAACATTTCAGACAAGTAAGCCTTCACTCAAAGAAAAGTAACAAAATATGAATAATAAGTATGTATATTGAAAAGAGAAACTAGAATGGCTATTGCCAAAAGACAAGAAAACTAGAGACCCTTGAAACTAGACTAGAAGCAAGAAAGGAGTTGACAAGAGTGAAGAAGCCTTCATTCTTGTCTCTATATATACTATCTAACTAGGGGCTACGTGGCGATGTTCTATAGGACCTCCAATATGTGTTGACTTTGTAGGACACATGCCTTGACTTACAAGGCAAGTTTTTCTATGTGTGGGCCACATAGTTAGCTCGATCTTCAAGCTAACAACATGTGTGGCACATGGCCAACTTGTTGACCACGTTTCTAATCCAAAAAGTCAATTAAAGACACCTATGAAGTCAAAGCAGCATCTAGGAAGTTTCTAGGAAGCTTCTATATTAAATATTATAGAATTAACTTACTTTTATTTACTTTTACTTACTTCTACCTATTTCTATATGTAATTATTAGCTTACATGATTATGGCCGTGACAGCTGACTGATATTAAGGAAAAATGGTGAATGAGTAGTATTTGCTTGAATACTAACATTATTAGTAAACTATAAGGGTGTCAAGTATTCATCTCAATCATTATGATGAACTGCCACAAATGTCTCTAACATATCTTTTAAGGTCTCATTTGCATGCTCTATTTGTCCATCTGTTTGTGGATAGAAGATTGTAAACATAGCAAGTTGTATGTCTAATGGCTTGAATAAGGCTTACCAAAAACTTCCCATGAAGCATAGATCTTGATTTGAAATGATGACATAAGATAATCTATGGTGACAAAAGAGGGTATTAAAGAAGACTCATATAAGTGTAAAGTGCATGAGTGTACAAAGGCTCAAACATCATGACTCAAATCTATCCAAAATCATATCCTTGAGATCTTTTCTAAAATCTTCTCTTATCTCAGAGGTTCAAGTATTGGAATATCATATTCTTCTTGAAGTATGCACGTCCACAGTTTAGCATTGTTTGATATATAAATTTACTTCTTGAAATAGAGCAAGCCTTCACTAAGAGTGTAATCTTAATATTGTATATTATCCACTTTTAATGGATTGATAACCATTTCAAAATAAGCATTGTGTTACATAGCTTCTTTCCATTTTGCCACTTTGATTAGATCTGAAATGATACTACTAATAGTAGCGACTTTTATCTTGTCTTTTGATTTGTCTTTCAAGTCTAGTCTTTGTAATAAACTATCTAGCTTAGTATGTTGTTGTCCTTGTTTGTATTAAATTTGAATATCAAAATCTGCATTTGTTCTTTCCAATGATAATGCCACAATTTCATATTTTTCAAATACAAATCATGTAGCAAGGATTGATAGTCAGCCCAAACAACCACTAGCTTCTGCAATAGATAGTATCTCTACACCTTTGTAGAGTGTATGATTCCCAATTGCTCCCAATCACGTGCAAAGTAATTGCGCACTACCCTTCTGAGCTTGCGTGATTCATACGCCACAAATTGAAGGCCCTTACCAAAGTCTTGTTGAAGGACTACTCCAATAGCAAAGTAAAAAGCATCAATATCAAGTGTAAAAGAGAAATTAGGATCATATGGTTGCAATATTAGAGCAGTAATGAGTGCCTCCTTCAACTAATAAAGGCATTTTATTTTTCTAGTTTCTATTCAAATGGAGCACCCTTTTCCAATAGATTTTTCAATGGGGCAACAATGTGAATAAATTGCTAAACAAAATGACAATAGTATCCAGCAAGGTCTAAAAATGAACAAACTTTAGAAGCATCATTGGGAATTAACCAATCTTCTATTATATTTATCTTATCTTGTTTCATATGCATGCCTTTGGAGGACACTGCATGCCTCAAAAAAGTGATGTTTGACTTCTAAAGTTCATATTTTGATTGCTTATAATAAAAGAAACTATCTTCTAGTCGACACAACACTTCTTGTAGGTATTGCTCATGCTCTTCATAAGTTTTATTATATACAAGGATATCATCAATGAAGACAATTACATACTTATCCAAAAGATCTTGAAACAATCTATTCATGTCACCTATAAAAGAGGTTGGAGCATTGGTGAGGCCAAAGAATAAAATCAGCCATTTGAAATGTCTATAGCACGTATAAAATGTTGTCTTTTTTACATCCTCTCTTGCAATAGGTATTTGCCAATATCCACTTCAAAGATCTAATTTACTAAAGATGATCGCACCTCAAAGTTGGTCAAGAAGATCATCCACGCATTGAAGTTGATATACATTTTAAATAGTTTACTTATTGAAAGCTTGATAGTCAATGCAAAGGCAAAGTCCACTATCTTTCTTAGGTATAAAGAGTACAAGTGCTCTCTATAGTGATGTGTTTTTTTAAATGAGGCCTTTTTCCAAGAATTTGTCCAATGTCTTTTGCAACTCTTCAAGTTTTTTTTGGTACTATGTGATAAATTCGTCATCTTATTGGTTTTGTTCTACTCAATAGTTCTATTTGAAAGGAGGCACCTTGATCAGGAGGTATACCACTAGGTAGGTCGGTTGAAAATACATCTTGATATTCTTATATGAGTTCCTCCGCTTGTTCTATTCATTTGGGTGTCTTTCCTACCACTGACGGAAGATTTGGAACCACCATGTATATTCATTGCTTATGCTATAGTTGCTTCTTTATAAAGGTCGTCCCTAAAAATAAGTCTTTGATTGCAAATTATCTTTCTTTTTGACTTGATGTTGAGGTATGAAAAGTTATCTTACATCCTCCATCTTTAAAAGACATTGCCTTTGCTACCCAATCAACTTGTTTATTTTCCATCTCTAGCCATGGCATACGAATGATAACATCATTTATTAGCTTTGTTACCTTGAACTTCTCTCTTAAGATGTATGTGTCTTTTAATTTCAAGGTTTTTTCTTTATTTGTCTTACTCAATATGTTTTTTCAATAATTTACAAGGTATATACTTTTTCATTTGTTTTCCTTGGTTTTAATTCCAAACCGATCGATAATTTCAGTTGAGATGCAATTTTTTGTAGAATCACAATCTACAAGCACTCGACATGGTTGTCTTCTTAGTTGTCTCGTTAGAAGCACCACTTGATTCTTTTTATAGTTATCTAAGGCTATACCATTTATTTTTAAGAGACAATAGCTATCTCCAATACTTACCCCCATCACTTATATTGGAGAGCTCTGTTTTTCTGTTTTGATTCATTATCAATTTGATGAATTTCAAGACTATAAATTCACCTTATTATGCTAGTACTTGCATTTTGATATTTTGGACAACCTCCAATCTGATGGCCTAACTCTCAATAATAGAAATACAATCTTTTTTGGACCAATATTTGTCATTTTTGTAGTGTCAATGATCTTTGTAAGGCATCAATCTCCATTGGTTGATTTTTGTACCGCAATATTAGATAGAGGTATATGACATTATGTTGTAGGTTGTGCTCTACGATTTTTAAAATCTATAGCATTGACCCTCTTTGCAATCCAAATTACCTCTTTGAATATTTGAAGATCCCTTAACTCCACTTCTTACTAGATTTCATATTTCAAACCTCATAGGAATTGATCCATCATCTTTGCCTCTGAAATATTGCTAATTTGGAAATATAAGGACTTGAACTGAGAGACATAATCTTACACCGACCTAGCTTGGGTAAGATTTGCCAAGTGATTGCGTGCTATCTTTTCCACATTTATGGGCCAAAATTGATTCCTAAATCCGATCTCAAACTCATTCCAGTCACAAAATCTACCTTGAGCTCCATAACTTTGAATTCAATGTTGCCACCAAATTGCTGCTGCATCTCTCAAATAGATGGCTTCATATATAATTTCTTCAATGATATTTGTCCCAAATAGTTGGAGGTATTGTCGCATATTAAAGAACCATTGGCATATATCTTTTTGTCTTAAAGTTCTAGAGTATGTACTATGCTTACTTAATTTCAACCTAACAGATGTCGACTTTCTTCTCTTCAAGGATTCTATTTGCTCTTATAAAGTAGCTATCTAACCTAAAAAGTGTTGTATTTGAGCCTCCATCTATGATTACTCTGCCATATCTCTTATACTATAATTTCTCCGCTAGATTCTACTATTATAATGCCTTCTCACTTTCCGATTTACTTTTCAAGAGTAGCTTGTGATAGCCTCAATTTAGTATCAAGTGTGACCACAATAACTGACCTTGGACTAAATGATGACTATTGACATGCTATCAAAAATAAACAATCTAACATTCGCTCTGATACTAATGAAACAAGACTAGATTAACTCAAAAATCCAAGATCCTTCTAATCCAAAATAACATAAGCCCTCTTTACAAAATGTGACAAAATAGACCAAAAAAAAAATTGAATGGAAGTAAACAAAATGAGATATAAAAGACAAAATTGAGCAAATAGAGACAAAATAAAACAGATCTGAATATAAAGATGCAAAACCAAACTTTATTAAGAGAAAGAGTCCAAAGCAATACTTGACCAAATGCCCTAAAAGGCCCTAGCCAGTCTTATTTGTACCTTGTCCTACCACCCTAGACTTTCTAGAATGTTCTTAGGTAATGGATCCCACCTAGATAACTACCTTAAATTTCTTTTCTAAAAGATTCTATGATAGGCTCTACCTAAATATCCACCTTAAATCCTTTCTAGAATATTCTATAGTAGATCCTACCTGGTCCACTAACTTAACTTCAATTCTAAAAACTTCTATGGTTCTAATTATGAATATAATTATCTTATGTATATTCTATTACAAAGCTCTAATATTATAAGAATATTCTTCTCAATTTACTATAGACAAGAACTTGATAAAAATAAATAAATAAATATAATAAAATAAAAATAAAGAAGTATGTATATTAAAAAAAAATTAGAATGGCTATTGCCAAAAGATAAGGAAATTAGAGACTCTTGAATCTAGAGTAGAGACAAGAAAAGAATTGACAAGAGTGAAGAGGGCTTCATTCTTGCTTCTATATATACTATTTAATTAGGAGCTATATGGCAATATTCTACAAAACTTCCAACACGTGTTAACTTTGTAAGACATATGCCTTAGCTAATAAGGCAAGTTTTCTATGTGTGCGTTACATAGTTAGCTTGTTTTTTAAGCTACCAACATGTGTGGTACATGGCTAATTTGTTGACTACATTTCTAACTTAAAAAATCAATTATAGACACTTATAAAGTCAAAAAGATATCTATAAAGCTTCTAAAAAGCTTCTATAGAAGATATTATAGAATTAATATAATTTTATCTAATTATATAGGTAATTATTGGTTTACATGTATATGTCGATGATAAATAGTCAAGAAATAAAGATATTTGATTATAATAGAAATCTTATAATTAAAAAATTATATTTTTTAACCATGAAATATAAATTTCATGATACCATTAGATTCTATACCTTATTTTAGGTTTTTAACTTGTGATAAAATATCAATGTGTGAATTTTCAATCAAAGTTCTTTTAGACACTAACACCTCACAGTATTTATTGACAAAGATTTTGCAAAACAACATAGTTTGGTATTTGCAAAGAAAAGTTTTTTATTATTAGTGGAGATGATTGGTAGCCAATTACTTACATTTGGAGATATTGTTGAAGAAACCAATCTATTAAAGGTGGTACTAAAAGACTAAATATTACAGATTTTTATTTTTTTTAAAAAAAATTCTCAATGTTCTTCAAATCTAATGATATTTGGCCTTCTTTGGTTTGAATTATATAATCGTAATATTGCTTAAAATTTTAAAAGAATCTCAAAAAAATTAAATTTTAAAATAAGCAAGTTAAGTTAATTTTTATTTATAACAATAAAAAGTTTTTATGTAAGCCACTGAAAATAATATAATTATTTATTTATTTAATTTTTTTTATGCAATGCTAATAAGTATATTAAAAATAAAACTTTTCTAAGACATATTTCTTTGATATCAATGTTTAAGAATATATTTGAGAAAAAAAAAAAAAAAAACAAAAAAAAAAGAACAAATATGTTACTAAAATATTGACCTTATGATTATACAATTTAATTATAAGATGGAACTCAACCTCCATAAGAATCAATTTATAATCTAATATAATGTAAATTAGTGGCCTTGCAAAAACATATTAATGAAAATTTTATTAAAGACTTTATTCAATACTCTAAACCTCTAATTGGGATACAAATCTTATTTGTAAAGAAAAAAGATGGCTCTATTTGGATGTATGTTGACTACTATGGTCTTAACAAGATTATAAAAAAAATACATCCTTGTTATTAATGTTAGGACTTTTGTAGCAATTTGGAAAAGCTCACATCTTCACCAAAATTGACTTTTGAGGAGCTTGCAATCTTACTTGCATCAAAGAAAGAGACAAGTAAAAAATTATATTTTGAACAAAATATAGCTATTTTAAATATAATGATATGCCATTTGGCTTCACCAATGCTACTACCATTTTTCAACAAATAATGAATGATATATATTCAAAGACTATTTAGATGGCATTATGGTCATTTATTTAGATGACATCTTTATATATTCAAACAATAATAAAGAAATTTAACAACATCTAAGATTAGTTTAAGAGAAGCTATAAGAAAGAAGATTTTATGTCAAATTGGAGAAATATCTCTTTTACAAGACTTTGATAGATTTTTTAACATAAATTATTTCTAAAAGAAAAATTTCTATTAATGAGAAGAAGATACAAATTATTTTGGAATAGATAACACCAATATTATTACAAAATGTCTATTGATTTTTTGGCTTTGTAAATTTTTATTAAATCTTCATAAAAATATTATTCTAAAAGTTTTAGACTACTAATTTACTAGAAAAAATAAAATAAAATAAAAGGCTAAAGATGCTTTTTGGATATTAAAAAAACATTTATATTAGTTCCAATAGTAATTCATATATCATAATTATTTTATTTGGAATTAGGTTCTCAATATAGAGAAGTTAAAAAATTTCATGTCATTTTCATTTAATCTTGTAAGTTCTTTATAGTTGAGATCAACTATAAAATCTATAGTAAAGAATTTTTTACTATTATTAATACATTTAAAGAATGATAACATTTTTTAGAAGGAACTCAATATACAATTATGGTATATATAAATCATAAGAATCTTAAGTGTTTTATGAGTGCACTAGTTTTAAATTATCAACAAGCATGTTAGAGTATGTTATTATTTTGTTTTGAATTTGTGATAATTTATAGACTTATATATGTTTAAAAAAATTCAAATACTATATCTTAGTAATTATATGCAGTTCCAAAAGCAAGTGATGATATTTTAGATCAACAAAAGACAATAATCTTAAAGCCATTTAATTTGCAATTGAAAGCATCAATCTTTTCTTTATGTAAAGATATGCAATATTTTAAAGAAATTTAAAAAGCTATAAAACAGAATAATTTATCTTAAGTATCAAGAAATATTTATATATTAATAAAGATCCTTTCAAAGTTAAAAAGGATTTAAATTCAAAGAATATTTACTTTATTAAATTAAAATTTTATACATATGTCTTGGATCTATTTGCTTGAAGATCTTAAAATTATGTCACAATTTTTTTTAAGTGCTAAATATTTTGGTTTCAATAAGACTCTGTTATTTATATTTAGGAATTATTATTGGTCTTAAATTTAGAAATCTTTAAAAGTATTTATAAAATCACGTGTTACTTATATAAGATCAAAAAATACCAAGACATTGATAATATAAGCTTTTTCATCCACTTCCACTACTTAAAGATCTCTAATCATCTATATCTATGGATTTTATTATAGATCTTCTAATTTCTAATTTAAAAGACTCTATTTTTGTGATGGTTGGTTGATTAACCAAAATAATATATCTTATTTTATGCAATAAAATGATAATTAGAGAAAAAAAAATGCTAAATTACTTTTTGATAATATTTATTAATTTTATAGACTTTCCAATTATATTGTATTAGATTTAGGTATAAAATTTATTTCTAAATTTTATAGGAGCTTATTTGAAATCTTAAAAATTAAGGTTAATCTTTATTTGATAAATTATCTATAAATTAATAATAAAAATAAATATGTGAATTAAATTTTAAATAATTTTTTTTATTAAAATATAAATTATTAAAAAGAAAATTGATCTAAGTTTCTACCTCTTACAAATTATTTTATAATAATATTATACATTTTGTAATTAAACAAATGCCATTCTTTGCAAACTATAAAAGACATCTTTAAATTCATTGGTTAAAGTGAAGATTATTAGAAGCCTTGCAACTGAAGTATTAGCTATATATCTTGCAAAAGTTTATAAAGAATTAACATCTCAATTGTGAAAAGATTAGGATGAATACAAAGATTATAAAAATTTTCATTGAAGAGTTCAGCCAACTGTCAAATTAGGAATCAAGTACAACTTTTGATATAAAAATATTCAAACAAGGTGACCATCAAAGAAGTTAGACAGTTAAAGGTTGGAACCATTTAAGATTTTACAAAGTATTAAATTAGTTATTTATTGTTTCAAATTTTTAGAAAATATAAAATCCATTTTATATTTTATGTTTCTTTACTGTAAACCTATAATCATTTGTTAATTTCAAAAATAAATATTTTACCTCCATTTGAAATTAAAATCAATCATAAAGTTGAATATGAAGTTCAAAATTCTTGATTTACAAATAATAAGGATTTTATTAGATTATCTTATACATTTGAAGGATTAAAATATTAATAAGCAAACATGAAAGCTTTCATCTAATGTTATTAATGCACTAGTATAGATATTAAACCTTTATTCTTATTATTCTTACGATTCCAAGACAAACTATCAAAAGTCATGATATCATAATTATGACATTGTCAAAACAACTTTAAGAAGAAGATTTAACATAAAAATAGTTTTAAAGAAGAAAAACTCAACTAAGAATATCATCAATATTTTGTAGTCTATCTTTTGATTATTTATTTTTTAAGTTATAGTTTGTGATTATTATTTTGCAACTTCAATATATCAAATTGGAAGATTTTTATAGAGATTGAAGATCCTAAGCTTAAGCTTTCATTGAGGGATGAATTTCATATATTATCACATCAATCACCATTCTACAGATGTTTTTGAAATCACCATATAAATATTAGATATGTCCTTGCTATGATCAAATCTAACATAGAAATCTCCAAGACGAGGCTTGAGCATTGATTGTAGTGTTTCAAGTTAGAAATGTTGAACAACAAGGTTGAGATGTTTCTTTAAAAGAATTTTTGAAGGTCTTAATTTAGATCTAGTCATCTACTTATACTTTGAATCTAAGAAATATCAACCATGGATTTTGGTTAGAAGGATTTATTCATCCATTGATTAAAGACTAAAAAGTAACATTTATAACAAGGATTCTTTAATAAATGATAGAATTTTTACAAATGTGAGAAAAAACAATATCAATGTTTATTGTACAACTTGTTACTAAAAGAAGAGGTGATATCAAAGACATACAAAAAAAAGATTTTAAAATCTTTAAAGAATCATTCTTATTATTAAAGATTTTTATAAAATAATCTTAAAACTTCATAAATATATGTAATAGGTTTCTTAGAAATTAAACTATATTAGTTAGTATTTTAAAAAACTTCTAAAATAGCTTAGGAATAAAGCCATGTGATTTAACTTAAACTCCAAGTTTTTTTTAAAATTTTCTTGAAAGACTTCATTGAGATTTATTTGACAAGTAATTTACTATCTTCTCGGGCTAGACATGAGAGGTTTAGACTCCAGGCCATAAGTCTTGTAAGTAATGTAAATAAAAACAAGACTAATATATTCATTAGTCTTTTCAATTTGTCTCTTAATTATGTGCTTTTTATGGCTTTTAATTCTTCTTATTTTTAATATTAATCATTGATTATTGACTTTTAATTTTTTTTTTTTTTTTTTTTTTTTTTTTTTATATACATGTCTTATTTTGTAATATTTAAAATTTTTCTTTCTTAATTAAAGTTCTAAGTTAATTCCTAATATCTTTTGACATCCAACTAAAGAAAAAAGATCCAACATGGTTCAAGTTATAGTATATAGAGGCTAAATTGTGTTTATACTTACTAATCAAGAGCATACCTTGAAATTTGGTTGTAGAATATGATTTAAATAATTATACATTCTTATGTCTAAGTGCATAAGATCTTATTAAGAATATAGAGGTATTTACTTCTTTTGTTCCTATAACTAAGGTTCTCCAATCATCATCCATTTTATTTTATAATTTTAATATATCTAAAGAGGACCATGAATTGTAACTCATAGAATTCTCTCATTCTTCTATAGATATTAGCTCTTCAAAGGAGATAAAATATATTATTTTTTAAAATCTTAATCTATAAAATATGAAAAAAATTTATTTGAGCAATAAAGATTATATATTACAAGTATGTATCAAAGACAAGAACTTAAATAATTTTAATAGATATGTAAGATGTGTATCAAAGAGACTTGATAAAAAAGCATATATATATATATATATAAGAGGAAATTAGAATAGCTATCACTAAAAGCAAGAAGACTAAAGATCTTTGAAACTAAACTAGAAGCAAGAAATTAATTTATAAGAGTATAGAAGATTTTACTCTTACCTCTATATACAAATCCAAATTTATCTTATGGTATAAAACTTAAGTTTAAGATAATTTTTTGTTAAATTAGTAAATATCATAGTAGTATGTAATAGATGGAAAATTATAGTAGCTATAGAAAAAAATTATATGTCTATATATATATATATATATATATATATATATATATATTAGCAATAATTTGTACCATCAATAATTTGTGCCATCAAGTTCCATCACATCTATCTATTTTTTCATTCATTTATACTTTTTTGTTCTCATATTCTCTCTTTTTTACATTCCCACATTCTTATGTTTTTTAGTGTCTATATTTCATTTTTTTCATGTTCCTTCATTCCTATATATTTAAATTTTCTTACATTTTATTCTTTATAATTAATCAAAATGCTTTTTTGTCTCTTTATATTATATTTAAGTTGTCTAATATAATAGATATATATATATATATATATACTAGCAAAAACTCAAGCCATCAAATACTCCAATATTTGGCAAATCCATGCTTCATTCATTTCATTTCTTCATTCATCTATGCTTCCTCATTCTTATATTCTTTCTTTTATTCCCACTTCTATATTTCTTTGTTCACTTGTTCTCTTGTTTCTATATTCCTAAGATTTTTTTATTTTTTTCTTTATTTCCAATCAAAAGGCTTTTCTAATTCTTTATATTATATTTAACTTGTCTTATATGATAGATATATAATTATATATATATATATATATATATATATATATTTATAAAACTCGTGTTGTTTGATAGTACAATCTTTAGCACATTTATCTATTCTGTCATTCATCTATGCTTTCTCATTTCTATGTTTCCTCATTACTATATTCTAATGTTCTTTAGTTTCAATAATCTTTAGTTCTTTAGTTCCCATTTTCCTACATTCTTTCATTTCCATTTGTTGTAGTTGCTATATTTATTAATTTTTTAATTTTTATATTCTTTGGTTCCCATATTCTCTTGTTTTCAAATTTATTTCCATATTTTCTTTCTCCTATGTTTCTATGTTCTCTTGTTTCCATGTTTCTATAGTCTTTCATTCCTATGTTTCATAGTTCTTATATATCTTGATTTCTATATTTCTATCTTCTTTGGTTTTTATGTTTTCATATTTTTTTATTTTCATATTAATTCCATATAAATAAATATTATAAAAGTTATAAAATGAAAATTATTTTATATTCACCTATTATTATTATTATTATTATTATTATATATACATACACAATCCAATAGAAATCATTTATTTTTCATATTTATTTAATAAAGATAATACTATGAAGTTTATTTTAATAAACATCATAATAAGATGGTATGATTCCAATTAATTTAAGATCAAAATGTTTCAATTAATTTCTAAAATAATACAATAAGACAACCAATCTTCAAGCCATTAGATAAAAAATTGTATTGAAATTTTATCATGAAGATAACATAAGATACAAGTAGACTTGGCAAAGAAGAAGCTATCCTATCAAAGTGATGTGGGATTTTGAAGGTCTCATGTTTCTATAGAATAGGTTTTGAAAGGGCCAATGGTATGTGACAATATGCTTTGTGGAATGATTTGTAACCTTCATACTAAAACAACAAAGCTAATAGTAATACTTCACCATTAAAAATCAACTCTTGGCACTATGGTTATTGCATCAACAAGCCTCTATCATCAATTTTTGTTCAATATCTCATACTATATATACCAAAAGCTATGACTTATTCAATTCTTAACTAAGTCACTAGAAGTACCTTCTTCTTGGCTTTTGGCACTTTTTGTTAGCAACAAATAATGTCCATCTTGCTTTCATATTTTTATCTTATTTTTATAATATGATATTAGAATTGGATGAAAAATATCATGAATGAATATTATTGAATAAATTTTGGATGAAAAATAGATATTTTTTGTAGATAAAAATTTAGGAAATCTGCTTGTTGCTGGAGCTCCATCATTGTTGAAATACTACCTAAGCTAAGGAGCTCCTAGAATTTAATTCTATTAATATTGATTTTTATTTTATTAAATTATATTTATTACTAGTGGTAAAAATAAGCCTTTTTTTTTCTTAAATATAGCTTGATACTTTTATTCTTTACATTTATAACTTATAGACTATTTATTAATTGTCCCTTATAGTTATTTATTGATTTTTTTATAACTATTTGTTGCTATTGCATTAATTATATTTGGCAATGGCATCTTCAATGCATCATTGCATTGATTGATTAAATGAAAAAAAAATATGGTACATGCACATTTGTTATGAAACACTTGATGCTTATTTGGAAGCTCTACATGCATGTAGATGGGACATTAAAATATTCTATGGATATTAATGAAAAATTAAAATAGAAATCAACAAAAGAAGAAGCATAATCATTGATTTTACTTAATGTTATGTCTTTGTAATTAACTTATATATGCAAATGTAATACTACAAAAGAAATATGGGACATATTGGCTAAGATTCGCAAGCCTTCAAGAATTATTTTTAATGAAGAAATTATATAATCTTTGATATGTAGATGAAGAATTTATAGAGATTTTTTTTGGAGAAAATTTTGATCTTAGGAATCAATATATTGAAGCCGATAGTGAAATAGATAAAAAAAAAATATGGTATTTTTTACATTTATCATATTACCAAAATCTTAGAATCAACGTATATAATTGATTGTATTAAAAAAAAGAGAAGAGATCACAGAAGAAGTATTGCAATCTATTTTTTCTGAAGAAGAGATGCAAAAAAAGGAGAAGATTAATCCTCTATTTTCTACTTTAGTAATGCATGTAAGAAGAAAGTAAATCTTAAAGAAGTACCATCCACAAAAAATAAAAAAGCCTAAGATTGATAAGTCTGGAGGTACTTATAGGACTTATAAACAAAAGGAGAATTAGCAAGATGATACAGAATGCTCTAAAACAAACAACAATGGTATAATAAATGAAAGAGTTATTGTTATTCTTTCAACTTGAGAGTCATCATTTAATTCAAAAATAATGATTGCATTGTTATCTCAATTATGGCATTATATATGTATTGAAAGTGCAATGTATGTACATATTCAAGGCAATAGAAGTAAGCTTCTCAATTTTGATGCAAATATAACTATTCAACTTCTAAGCTATGATGGTAGCATTAATAAATCACAACGGAGAGGTACGATATATTTTAGAATTTTAGATCCTATAAAAAAGCACATTCTTGTAGTTGTGAAGGATATCCACTAGGTTTGTGGAACACGTAATATTTTATTATCAACTTCAATTTTATAAATTTAACTTAAATGTCAATAGAATTTATTGTATTCTATATTTAGATGACTTACTCACACAAGACATGCTAGTAGGTAAAGCTTACTTTATGACTTATAGAATTGAAGAAGTTGCCACAATTTCTAGCTCATCTATTTTAAATTATATAATTATTAAATGTCATCAAATATTAGTACATACTTCAATACATACAATAAAGGCAGAAAAATAGTATTGTGATGTAACATAGCTAATGAATGAAAGAAAGAAAGAAAATATTATATTATAGAAGATCTTATTTTAAAATATTATTACACATTATTTTAGAAATATAGATAATAGTCAAAAAGATAATAATAATAATAATAAAATTCTAGTATTGCCTTTTATAAAATAAGCTTCTACTTACTTTGTAGGACTATAAATAAAGCAAAACAAAGTAGATTGGAAAATTAAATGTTATACATATGTATAAAAAGGAATTAAGAATAAATTTTAGCAAAATTTACTTCAAGAAGCGAAGAATTGATACCTCGAAAGAATTAGTTATTAACTTTAGTCAAAATCAAATCCTAAGGTACAAAACTAAATACCTATAATGACTATGGGGGTTCTTTTGGAGATTAAAGAATAAAATTTTAGGACAAACTTAAAGAGAGATTTTTAGACATTGGTTTCATGTCATTTAAATCAAAATTAGTAATGTTCTTGGTGGAATTAGGATTTGAAAAATAAAAATATGTTTACAAATTTTAAGGTTTCTTGAGTTTAAGAAGGATCTTCTAACAACAAAATTATTAAAAGAATTTGAAAAGAAATATTCTTGTTTAACAAAGAAAGAAAGGTAATTATTAGATCCAAGTAAAAAGGATTTTTTTCTTCAAGCGACCAATGGAGAGTTGCAAAAAAAAAATGGAAATCTTGCTTGAAGTTAAAAAAAAAACAAAAAACAAACAAAAAATAAATAAACAAAAACAACAACAATAACAATAACAATAAAGAATTGACAAAAAATTAAAGAGAAGTAGAAGAGGCAATAGGATTGCTTGAAAAAAAATAAAAATATAAAAATATAAAAATATAAAAAAATAAAAAATAAGGTGGGTATTCAAAGATCATTGTAAGTATGTAAGATACAAATGCCTACTACCCATCTTACATCTATAGTTCAACCTTTAATGGTTATAGTATAGAAAGAAAACATGGGCATTAATGAAATCATATAAAAAATGAGAGATTTACAAATAAAATTTGCAAAACATAGAGAGAAGAATCAATCATCAAAAATATTAATAAGACAGAAATGAAGACCAATGGAAGGTATAGTGCATAGGTGCATATGGTGTAATAGCATGGATCATTCAAGAAGAGAATATGAAGATTTTATAGAGGAATTATGAAAAGAAATTATTTTTTTAAAGATGGTCTGATATATTTAAAAGAAAGTGGAAAAAAATTAGAGACAAACTTTAATGAAGGGAAGATGAAGATGTTTACAAAAGAAGCATCAATATATTAGATGGAAGAAAATCTAGACAAGTGTTTAAACATAAATCTAAAATTTTTAAGAGAATTAGGTTTTTTTTGGTCAAATACAATGAATTATGCTAAAAAAGAAAAATTTACTAGAGATGATTTAAAACGTGTTGGCAATAATATTTGATAAATTACTAGGTAGCATGATCCAGTAGATGGATTATCAGTATATGCTCATATTATAAGGAATCAGCATGAAGCATTAATAGAAGAAAAATAAAGAAGAGATGAAAATAATAAAAAGCCATCAAAAAGAACTATAAGGAGAAAAAAAATACAACAATAAAAGAAACTTATGCAGGAAGAAAGAATAGTGTGTGTTTCTACAAAAGAAAGAAAAATTATAAAAGAAAAAAAAAAAAAAGGCTCATACTTATAAATTACAATCAGATATTGAAGTTGATACAATTTATTGGAGATGTCTTGCAAGTAAGATTTACAAAAAAAAAAAAAAAAAAAAAAAAAAAAATGTGATTCAAGCTTCTAATCATTAGGCTAAGGCTATTACAAAAACTTTGATAAAATTGAAAGATTTAAAAGACCAATTGTAACATTGATTGATCATAGTTTTTAAATTAATTTAATATCAAAAGAATTTTATAAAAGAAAAAAATGGTCTATTAATATTGAATATGGGTGAATGATAAGAGTAGCAAATAATTCAAAGAAAGATTTGTATGGAGCTTGTCTAAATATCAAGGTGACAATAGGAGATATTATCCATGAATAAAAAAAATTGTATAAGATATATCTATATATCCTATTATATTAGGACAATCATATATTATTGCTACACAAATAGAAACAAAGGTTATGGATGATGGTTTGGCTTATGTAAAGATAAGAAGTTAAGATGAAAAGGAGGTTGTGTAATTTTTAATGGTTTGTACAAATCATGATAGAAATCGGAATTATTTGAAGGAACATCATTTGCTAAGGATAGACAAAGAATTTAAAGATCTTAATGACTCAAAGGATTTTTATTAAATACCATTGTAAAGAAAGGTTGCATTAATAAAAAAAGGTGATAGCTTTCTACCTAGTAGAAAAAAATAAAGCCATTATAGGATTATTACAAGATAGATATATTTCATTGAAAAATATAAATAATTTTAAAATGATAGATAGAAAAAAATATTAAAAATATGGAACATGAGTTGAAGAAATGTGAAATAATTGATGAAAATGAATACATATCAAGGATGTTTGAAGAAACTTGTTTTAATGATATTATGGGTAATTTACAAATATTATTGGATTTAGATTTTGAAGGTGGTGGTAAAGTAATAAACGTGCATTCTAAGCAATTTTATGATGTATTAAAAGAATATGTAGATATGTATAAAGAAAAGATGAATATAAAATATAAGACTGGTGCAAAGAAGATTAAATCAGTGGTATTACTATTACCATTTGATTTTGAAGAAAGGATTGAAAAGGCTTCTATACAATATAATTTATGAAATCCAAGAAAAATAGGTCATGAATTTAAAGATGAATTAATATTAGATGGTTTGAAAGTTGGGTGTGAAATTTTTTTAACAAATAATAAAGATAAATATTTCAAAAAAAATGCTTTTATAATATAATAAAATATTTGCATTTGAATCACATAAAATAATGTGCATTGTTTCAAATATTATAGCATCTATGGTTATTTTTATAATTCCACATGAACTATGGAATTTGAGGCCAATTCCAATTTCAATTGCCTATTTTTACATGATGTGCCAATTAAAAGATGTGCAGAAGAAAAAAAAATGAGACATTAGATTCAAAAGGATATAAAAAGTTTGTTACCAATAATATTGATGATTGTGAAAAGATTTTGATAAGGTTAAAAGATTCTCATTTAATCTTATTAAGAGTAAAATCAATATTTGGAGTAAAAAAAGTTTTGGTAGTAGGACACATGTGTAGATTATATAGACATAAGTCAAATATAAAAAAGATTGATATTATTAAAAAAATAAAAGAATGTGCAAACATAACAAAAGTTAAAAGATTTTTAGGAGCATGTATTTTTTATCATATATAGATATCTCATTTTATATATGTAATAAATCTATTGTATGAGTTATGAAAGAATCAAAATTTTCAATAGAATAGAAAACAAAAAAAACTATAAAAAAATTAAAAGAACTTATTTTTTTACCTCTAACTTTGAAAAAAATGAATTATGAATGTAGAAGGCTAGTGATATTAAAAATTGATGCAAATCCTTCAATCATATTTGATAAATTTTCTCATATAAATATCAAATACTTCATTTGATTAAGTTCTATAGACATTGGCATTAAATCCACCACCTACTTATAATATAAAGCTAAAGGATATATTGAATGTAATCCATCTTGATGTCAAATATTTGAATACACTTGGTAAGTTTTACAAGATCTTATAAAAATTTCTATGTCTTTGTGCATGCCCTTCTATCAATATTTTTCTTTCAACTTAATAAATGTTACTCAAATACTCTAATGCCCTATTCATAAATTTTTATGAAATTCTTTAATAATCTTTTGTTGACATTCTAAACCATATATAATCTATCATAATATTTTTTTTTTGATGTTTCTATAAATATCTATCATGTAAAAAATATCCATAGACTTTCTTATAAATTTTCTTAAATTTTTGAATTGTCCAATCCTATCATTGCTTTAATGTACTTAAATACTCTCTAATATCTTTTCATTTTCCTTCATATAAATCTTTTGAAAATATTTTCAATAGTGTATTCAAATATATACCTTCTCCCTTTAGTAATGCATTAATTAACACCTTCAATATCCTTAATTTTTAATAATGCATCAAATATAATTGAAGGAGAAAGAATAAAGAATGATTTGATAAAAATCATCGATTATGACATAAGGCAATTGAAGATGGTAATTAGATATTAGTTTATGATAGTAGCTTAGATAATCAACATAGCACAACAAAGAAGTTTGCAAAGAGATGGTTTGGACCTTATATTGTCAAATAAGTATATGACAATAGAACATACTTGTTACAAGAACTTGATGATACAAAATTGAAGATATTTAGAACAAGCAAGTCAATCAAGTTATTTAAATAAAGAGATGAAGAAATTTGTTTTAATAAAGAAAAAAAATTATTATAAGACATTAAGATGGGAGTAGAAGAGCAAATTGAAGATCAAGAATTTGACCAAGAATTTGACACTCTATATCAATGTAATAAAGAAAACTTGACGCATGCCAAATAATGCATAGGTTTAGATAGGTAGATGTTGTAATATAACACGGCTAATAAATGAAAGAAAAATATATATATATATATATATATATATATATATATATATATTATAAAAGATCTTATTTTTAAATATTATAAAAAATTATCTTAAAAATATAAATAATAATATAAAAGATAGTAAAACAAAAAAGTGTTAATAGTACCTTTTATAAAATAAGCTTTTACTTACTTTGTAGGACCATAAATGAAGCAAAATAAAGTAGATTGAAAAATTAAATGATACATGCATATACAAGAATAAATTAAGAATAGATTTTAGTATAATTTATTTCAAGAAGCCAAGAATTGATATCCAAAGAGGGCTAGTTGTCAACCAAGGTCAAAACTAGATCCTCAGATACAAAACCATACATCTATAATAACTATAGAGATTTTTTTAGAGATTAAAGAGTAGAATTTGAGAGAAAATTTGAAGAAAGATTTTTATGCATTGATTTCATGTCATTTGAAACAATATTGAGATTTTGAAAGATTTTTTAAATTAGTGATGTTCTTGATGGAATTAGGGTTTAAAAAATAAAAATATATTTATAAATTTGAAGGTTCCTTGAGTTTTTTTATGTGTATATAAATAAAATTTGGACAATGTATTGGTATATTAGTTGTAAATGTGTATAAAAATTTTAAAATCAATCAAACAATTAGATTAAAATATATGAAGATTTTTGTAGATTAAGGTTTCAAAAATTGGAGTTTAAAGGATAGTGAGTGTTTCTAAGATCTTTAGTAATTTATTGATTGGATTGAAGTGAATTTTTTTTAATATGGATATTAGACTTGATTTTCAATGTTTAAGTAAAATTTGAGAGCAATTCAATGATTTAAGAAGGAAATATTGACATTAGAAGTTTAACATTTAAGTTGGAGGAGGAGGTCACCTAACATCTAATTAGATTATCTTGTATTTCTTTCAATTCCTAAGTACTAGGTACATTCTCAAACAAGAATATATGTAATATGACAATGGGTGAATTATATTGAAGGATTAAAGATCAAGAAGGAAAAGAATAAAATACCTACATATGAATCATGCATTCTTAGTAAGGCCTATAAGCAACCTATTTCACACAAGCATGCCAATGGTATTCTAGATGTAATAGTATTTGAACTTGATTATTTCAATATGGCTAACTTTGATGGCACCAAATAATTAGTTGTGTAGATTAATGAATACTTTGGCTATTATAGCCTTGTATTTCATTAAACTAAAGACCAAGTATGTGTTGCTTATAAGACTTAGGAAGTAGAGGCATAAAAAAGAATTGAAAGAAAGGTAAAAAACTTAGTGCAAAGGCAAGAAAGGATATTTTTGTTGGATATTTAGAAGTTGTAATAGGATGTAAAATTTTCCTACATGAGAAAAAAAAAATGATCCTTACTAAAGATGTGATTTTTTCAATAACAAGGATGAATTACTTAGTGAGCTACTAACTCCTCAAGAAAAAATTAGAGACGATATGGATTATAGAAATAATCTTGATATACTAAATTTTCAACATTCAAATAAATCACAAATATCTTAATCTCAAGTCTTAAGATTATATGTACATGATAGATTGGATAGAGAAATGGTTGAAGAAGAAGCAAATCCTATACCAATAAAAGTAGTGAATTTCCATCAATCAGAAGTGGAAGCAATTACTCAAGCTCTATTACTAAAATATCATTATATAGATGGCATTGACTCGAAAAATATTATAAGTGGTAGTAGGATGCATATTATGCCTTGGAAAAAAGATAAAAACTTTATTCAAAAATTATAACTTGTTGATTGAAACAACAAATGTAATTCATGTTCATGAATATGTAGAACTAGAGACTGTTGAACAAGCCATGAATTCACCTTTTTGCAAAGAATAGAGTTATGTCATGAAGGTTATTTAAAAGATTATGGTACATAGAAATTTTTATTTTTATCTAATGGTAGAAAGGTTATATATTTAAAATGGATTTTTTATTAAAAAAAAAAAAAAAAAAAAAAAAAAAACTTACTAGAAATGGCTCTATTGAACATTTTAAAGCATGATTGATTGCAAAGAATTTTATTCAAGTAAAGGATCTTGATTACCAAGAAACTTTTACATTATTTGCTTGCCTTGTAATAATTTATATATTTGTTGAAATTGCCACTACTTTTAATTAGAATATGTTATAACTTAATGTTATTTCAAATTATTTAAATGACAAACTTAAAAAAGACGATATTTATATGAAAAGATTTGGAAGTTCTATTAGAACACAAAGGAAAGGTGTTGCAATTGCTAAAGACTTTATACAGTTTGAAGTAATTTAGACATGGATGGAACGAGAGTTTGGATAAATCTTTATTGTATCTTGGTTGATAGTGCTCAGAATTATATCCTTGTTTGTAGACAATGTGTATTGAGGAACTAGTTCTTATACTAATTATCTATGTCGATGACATACTTATTAGTGGCAAGAACTTTGAGATCCTTGTGAAATGCAAGGATGAATTGTAAGAGTGCTAAAAGATGAAAGATCTTGGTGAATCTAGAGATTTTTTTTATATTATATTTTTACAAGATATAAAAAATAATACTATTAGTTTGAGCCAAACTAAGTACATTTATTGATAGTTAGAGGAATTTGGGATGAAAGTTGCAAATATAGTTTTGGTTGCTACAGCAAGAGAAACTTTGTGGTTTTATAAAGTACTTAAGGATTATGACATTTGTGAGCTGTAAAGGATTTTCATTTATGAACATAACTAGAATGCCATTGCTATTGCTAAGAATCAAGTATACCATGGTCATACAAAGAATTGAGATATAAAACATCATTTTATTAGGCAATGTGTCAAGAAAGGACAAATTAGTTTGGAATATTGTTCGATGGAGTAGATGGAGGCAAACATCTTTACAAAACCTCTCCCTAAAGATAAGTTTCCAGCTTTTAGGGATATATTAGGTCTTGTTTCAATAGAGAATTAAGTTCCACTTCCAAAGGAAAAATGTTGAATATTCCATACCATATTGAAAGGTGAGACTTATCCAACTCTTATCCAACTCTTAAGTAAGACATTGGAAGTGCCCTCCTTTTGCTTCCTGCCCTCCTTTGGCTTTCGTTAGCAACAAAACAAATGATGTCCATCCTGGTTTCATGTTTTCATCCTGTTTTTGTAACAAATTCAGACACAAATCCATCATTAGAAGGTTGCAGGAGAAAAGCGACATGCAGGCATTGTAACCGCATAACATCAACAGTATGGCCTACTTCTTCGCCACCTGGAGCACCTCGGGAGCGCCATCGTGATCATTTCCAGAATTGGAATTCTGTCAGTCGGAGTAAATGCACCTGGACTGTAGTCAGTATTCACGACCCACACCTACAGTGAGGATTAATTGCACGATCCAGTTTTTTGTAATTACGATGAGCAACCAGGAACTGACTTAGAGGTTCATGCGTGTGACCTGCAGCCATCTTCAATACGGGCTCGACTTGAATCGGGGTTCATAGGATTCCAGGCTTGGCAGTCCTGCGCCATGATGCGCCGTCTGCATATGCATATCTTATATGATCTGCCAACGGACCCATTTTAAATGTTCGGGTGTGCGTGTGTGTGTAGGTTGAGGTGAATTAGTATCCGTTTGCACAATTGAAGAACTGGAACTTCATGTTTCTTCTTGCTGTAGGATGTTTGGGTCCAGGTCAATTTTTCGATTAGACGCTTATTCACAATTTACAATGAAACGGAGAATAGATTGCTTATTGTTGCTATCTGTCTACGGTGAGTTCAAGTTCGACTGATTGAGCTTGACTACTTGCGTACGTTTTTGGTGTTGAACCGTAAGGAGAGGTAGAAGAGCACACGATATCCGATCACAAAGGATGCCATGGCCAGATAGTTGATCCAACGATGGTCAGCAACTTTGCCAGCGTCAAAATTGTCCAACACCGTCTGTGAGTCCACGCCGAAGAACCACATCACCTTCCGCAGGTGGCCATACTCGTTTTCAAGCAGCAGTTCGTAAGGGTACTTGAATGTAGAGAGGTAGTGAAGCCATATCCAGTACTTTGGAATGCCGGATCTGCACAGAAGACGTCCATGCTTACGGTCAATCCAAATACTGTAAACTAAGTTATCTTCACGTTGCGATTTACGTTTTAAATAAGTAACGAACTTCCAAACGTCATTGAGATTTACCTTGTAACGAAGAAGCCCGAGAACAAATAGTACATGGCGGAGACTGCTAGTATAACAGTTTGCCCACCGTTTTCGTCCGGCACCATGCTTGCAACGAAAGCCACGAAGGAATTGGCTACGCAAAGGGTGAGGAAGGTGACGAAGACAAACGTGAAGAACGCCCAAACGTTTGAAACGAGACCAACCATGAAGTACGAGATGGATGAGAAGACCAGGGCAATTATTAACTGGAAGGGGATCATGACAACAGCTTGTGCGATGACGAAAGTCAGCGTTCTGTATGCACCTCGCGAAGATTCGCGGATGTATATTTGGCGTTCGGCAAGGAAAATGGGCAGTGCTTCGTTAGAACTAAAGATGAGAGTGACGAGAGCGAAGTTGAAGAAGCCTGCACGTTGCAGGATTCCCTTATAGTTGTACTGAGAATGGAAGAACAGACTTCCCATGATCAACGCTGCAATGATCTGCAGAGAAACGTCGCACAGCGAAGGATTCAATTTTGGTTCAAAGCTTGCGAGAGGGTGGATTGAGACGTTAATATGAGTACCGAGTAAACGATGACCTACCGACAGGCATATCCTTGTCAAAAACAGCAGCTTCGAGCGGAAAGTAGTGAGGACGCATCTGTAACCCAACACCCACATCTCAGAGAATATTGAAGTTGCAAAGGCAGGCTTGAAGGTATCCATGGTTTGGGGGGCATTGTATGGGCTACCAAGTGGCCCGAACTCCACAGCCTCCTTCGTCTGCTGGTACTTCACCTGAATGCATAACAAGCAAATTTTTAGGAAATGAAAGCCTGAGATGTACGTAATAAACAGTAATAAATTTCCATAAAACCAAAACTGAGGGATGCGAGAGAGTTAGTTACCTGGCAATCAGCAAGGCGAGCAAGACCTCCAGGTTGGTCTTGACATTCTTCAATGATATCCAAAGCATACTCCACCACGCTCATCTATACAGACTCGAGTGTCAAGTTTGAGCTCATCTACGCATTTTTGATACGTGGTATTTAAGGTCCCACCACAGCCATGGAGAGCACGAAGAGGTATACTTACGTTTTCTGGCATGGTGTAACCAAGACCACTGAAATAGGTCTCCATCTCCATGACGCCGCCATTGTATATGACGTTACCTCTAGACAACACCAAGAATTTGTTGATTGTGTCGAGGATCCTGTAGCTTGGCTGGTGGATCGTTAGGAGCACTGTGCGGTTGCGTTTAACAGCCATCTGGGACAAGATTTGCATCACCTGTAGGGCGGAAGTGCTGTCCAGGCCCGATGTGGGCTCATCCAGAAACAAAACTGCTGGATCGTGAATTAGGTCGACTCCTATAGAGACGCGACGTCTCTCTCCACCAGAGACACCTCGCATCTGTTGCATTTGAGACACAGTCATGGTTCTGAAATAATACAAAATTACATGCACGTGTGTGTGTGTGTGTTTACATATATTTAAAATGATTTTTTACAAGATGGAAGAGTAGAATTTGAAACTGTTCGTGGACCTTCTCATCGCCAACGTAAGTATCAGCACATTCGTTGAGACCAAGCATCTCAATTAGAGATTCCACGCGTTTCTTTTTCTCCTCAAGCTTCGTATTGCCAGGGAGTCGCAGGCGCGCACTGAACATAAGCGTCTCTCGAGTGGTCAAGGTTGCGTACATGGCATCATCCTGCACCATATTGGTTGCCACTATGATAAATGTAGGTGATCATAACAAAAACCAATCAACGTCAAATTCAAACAAAACTTCGGCAGACTATTCATGCTTTTAAAGTCAGACGCATTCCCACACAGAGACGACATTCTTATCTCCCTGACATCCAACAATGTTACGCTCTTGATTAAGCCGAGTAAATTCAAGACCTTAGTGTAAGCTTTGCATGGATCCATACCTGCGTGACGTACCCGGAGACACGCCGGAAGGTGGGATCCATGGGCTTGCCATTCACCAAAATTTGGCCTTTCAAACTTTTTCGTTTTATCTGGCCAGCCAGAGCGTCAAGAAACGTTGTCTTGGATGAACCAGAAGGTCCCGCAATTGCCAGCAACTCACTGTGGTTGGCGCGAGCAGAAACGTTGTTCAGCAACACTCTCTCCCTTATTTCTTTGTTGTGCTTCACAATCACCTTCACACACCCCTCACAGCCGTCAGAGATTGCATCCTTTTTTTCTTTTTTATACGAGTGGGGCCGATTTCAGTGTCTCAAAACGACGAGACTGGTTCTCGTGCGAAAACTTACAACTGTCAGGATGAGGATACCCCTTCAAATTCTTGGTGATGTATACAATCATATGCTGGTGAAATCAGTAGCAAGGTTAAAAGGAACCTGTGTGCAATAGTGACAGGAAGTGTCTCCAGTTGAGCAGATGTGGGTAAGAAGTAGTGAGCACACCTTATAGGTTAAGTTCCGCACGGATATGTCGTAGAGAGCAGCCCTCTCCGGCGTGGGAGGGAAGACGGCAACGGAGTTGATGAGGCTTAGTCGGGCTTGGTGAGCAGGAGAGGGCGATGCGGCACATCCCAATGGTGGAAAGCTTCGAAGTCCCTGTAAGACGGGCCGCTGCCTGATGGAAGCATCCGAAATCTCGTAACTGTCACCCATCGCGAGTTTATTCTGCACTTCTCATACTACGACGTTCTTTCGACGTTGTGTTCGATATCTCATGCCCACAAGATGAAAACCTCGAAGGGTGTCCAACACAACGTCCCCTCTTAAAACGCTAAGCTATGTGGTCGGTTCACAGAAGAGACCGCAGAAATCAGAATCTATCTATGCACCCTTCGGCCGCAATTCAGTCTATTCAGTAACGCAAGCAGCATACAATTCCGACGCCCACCGAACTGGTGAAGGGCAACCAGAAGGTATGCAAAAGTCTAGGCTGACAATTCAAAAAAATAATAGAAATCGTCCCCCCAGGACCATCTCGACCGGCAGATACATCCAACCACTGGCTAGTGAACCAACTACATAAATCAGCTCTTTCGAAGAGAAGAGATCCAACGCAGGAGAGTGAGATTCATAATCGCCACCACCATCACCAGCTCGCAGTCTCAATCACTCACAGCGACGTCCACACTGCCATAACAAATCTCTCGGTGTATATAATCACGACTCCGGGCTGTCCTCATCGTCGGAACGACATAATCACGCATTGTAGTTTACATAACAAATTAGCAGCTTCCGATTACTCTATCCATTGCATGAAATACGTATCTGCGTAATTGTGGTGGATGATTGTGCGTTTTGGATACAGTATAGAAAGCCCAGGAGCAAAAAATCGTACTTCCGGGTTTGCGAGTCAGTGGCCTGGAGTACAATGAAGTAATGTGTGGCGACATAAATTTGCGTCGCTTCTGGCAGGAGATCTGATCAGCTACTTCTAAAACTAGTTACTGTTCTCTCTGGAAGTTGGAACAGAATGACGTGACATCCGCTCTTGGTCACGATGTCAGAGCTCGGGCTCCCATGAAAGAGTCTTGCCTCCTCGTCATGAGGCCGGATCCATCGTGAGAGTCCCTCATCGTGAGCCTTCATAAATGTTGCCCATAGTTTACTGTTTCTAGATGACTTCCATCACATTTCATTCGAAGGTGAGTTTCATGTCATTTGGTAATGAATCACAACCATGCCAAGTTACAAGATGTTCCACGACATTGAATGATTGAAAGTTACAGGCTTGCTCTAGAGCCAAAATCTGCTTGTCGGTATCTGGCAAGAAAGTTGAATATTAAAATGACATGGTATGGTAGCCTCTTATTCTTTTCTTTTATGTTCTTTTTTTTCCTATCTGTTCTTTATTCATGTGTGTGTGTGTATGGTATGTATGTATGTATGTACTCCTTTTTCTATTGGCTAGTTTGGAAGTACTCTCAAGACAGTAATCATCTAACCCAACCCAAAACTAAATATATTACATAGAATAGTTGTCTTTGTTGCACCACACACACTTCGCTGAGTTTAATCATTAACTTGTGCTGAAAGAAATCTCGTGAAGGAAGTTTCTGAGAATGGATTAACAAACTCTAACCCTAAGAGGTACGATATAAGGTTAGCGACCAAATTCTTTTCAGTAGGTTTCATCCTCACTCCTTGCTCCAAAATTTAAATTAGCTAGTAAGGCATGACCAGCTGTAGCCGAAAAAACTGACAGCACATGAAACCCAGTTGCTTGTAACTTGTCTTTTCAGCAGGTCAAATTGCTTCACGGTATGCCCAGGATTTCAGCATATTGGTAATAATGGTTGTCGTTCCAAACCAACCACATCGCCTACTATGAGTCTGATAAATATAAATATATATATATATATATAGTGGCTGGATATTTAAGTTGGTTGGCAGTAGCAGATCTATTCAATTAGTATTAAAGCAATATTTTGAGTGTCCTAAATTGCTCGTGCATCTTCATGAAAAATAAAAATAAAAAAAATTTCAACGTAACCATAAATGGCTTAAGTGCATAAAAATAAATGCCTCCAATTTGTCTATTTTATAAATAGCTCATACTTGCACACAATTAAATGATCAGCCTGTAGAGGAAGAAATGAGATCCTTCTTTTTTTTCCTTTTTTAATTTTTTTCTTTTATTATTATTTCTTTGTAGTTTTGTTTTGTCTTTTATTTTCAATTATTAATTTATGAGCCTTTTTATCTTTGGAAACATAAGAGTTTTAACCTATTCTTTTTTAATGAAAATGGGGTTTTGCAGCCCACAGTTTTCATGAAGTTTGAGAGAAAAACTCAAAGTGCCCCCCGTCTCGTCCTCCTGGCCAATCAAATATTCTACACCAGCTCCACATTTCAAAATTTTCGAAAACCTCCGTCTCCATTCACGAGGCAAACACGAACAATTTTTTTTAGCATCAAGTCCCCAGAACATGGCCTGGAGTTTCGAGTTGAGCCTTGTTGGTGCAGCCTGGTGTTAAACTGCGAGGAATAAATTGTCAACTAACACAAGCAGAAGGGTAATGCGTACTTAATAATGAACTCATGAGTGCACAAAATTTGTACTACTCACTGTGCCTTGTTACAAAGTCAGCAGACGAGACATATCTCATGAGAGTAGATCTCATTTTCTGGTGTTCAAGGATAACCATTTGCCTCTTTTAATCCTCACCCACTAAGTTTCAATCTTTGTTAACAGTTCCTACCAACCCAACAATTCCAGTCCTCCCTCGGTACCAGTTCCACCTCATTCAGGTTTGATAGTTGTTGTTGAAATTTGAGCTACCACTTGACGTCTCCAATTCCAAATGCAACGTCACGTCATTGCACTCCCATGAGGAAGTGGGAATTGATGTACAGTTTAAGTTCACACAAGCCCATGACCCACCCGGAGGATATGTCACCCCCCCCCCCCCCCGCCTAGTGGCATTTTGTTAGGCTGTCCATTTCTTTGTATTCTTGCATGCGACGAATTTTGTCATAATTTCTACGCTGCTCAGTACCTGACCGATTTCTGTGGACGACGCACCGCAGACCAGGAGTTGCTATCACCTGCATGCGACGTGTTTCTCCCGCTCCATTCCATCAAGCAAGCTTTAGGTGTCCATCTGGGTAATTACTGTGACATCTTCTCCCTGTCGACGTACATCATACCGTTCCGCATTACCATCGAGGTTTGCAAGCACCCATTTGCCTCTTTCTGCGGTTAGCGTGATTGATTCTGCGGGAATCTTTTTGGTTCTGTAAAAACATGTGTTTGAATCGAACTTGCGAATGTCTAACGACGATGTGGTCTACCTTACTCAGCAAGAAGCTACGTGGTTGGCATCCCGCCGCTTCATGTTTGAAATATTGAGGTTAAAGTGAATCCTATCTCTATGGAGTCTTCGAAAAGCATCGGAAGGTGAAGAGCTGGTTTAGTCATGAGCGATGCAATGAATTTCTTCAGTGCATTGTTGTCGTCTTCCATTATGTTTCTAGTTGCTTACGATGTCCGGAGTGAAAATATCAGGTTTAGGTTTATAGCTTAATCAGTCATCGTGTTAATTAGATGTGGCACAGATATCGTTGTCCGGTCATAATGTCGTGCGATAGAGATCGATTGCAGAGGGGAACTCTTGATTTAAATAAACTTTTGTTGCCAGAGAGCTGAATCTTAACCCTTTTTACAACCTTGTAACGGGCCCTTGCAGCAGCTTTATTCTGTGGGCCCATAAACTCCCTTTGGTCCAGTCACTTCTTTAAGAATACGCAATTTCTTAGATGAGAATAATATCAGGATGTCCACACGGCAAGTTCTGCTGCAAGCGATTTTCAGGCTCCTCTGGTGTTAAACTTCATGATAATGCTGCATTTAAATGCCCTCGCCTGTGTACCGCCAGTAATGACGAGTAGGTGAAACTCATATTGCTTTCAACGCTGCTTCTCACTGCCTGTCTCTGCTATCTCAGCTCACAGCATAGTCAAGGCCCGATTGCAGGATGAATTCGCCAGCTAGAGTGTTCCGCTAAACCCATCTGTGGTTGCCGCAGTTGCGAAGATCTTTGAAAGACACTTCCCTTCGTTTTCTCTTCTATCAACAGCGTTGGATGGAACGGACATGGATACGCCCAGAAAGAATCTAGTTTGTGGGTCGCATGTCACATTAATATGAATGCTGAGGTTGCCGTCACAAGCAACATCAAAGTTGGGCGCAAAACTCCTCGGAGCTTGTAGCTGGAGCTGACCTATATTCTATCTCAGGTCGAAATGGCAGCGTTGTGCTTCGACCGGAGCCCCTCCGGTAGACCGAATGTCACAAAACCGGAGGCTGGTGGGTTCTCTCGGATGAACATGATGCCTTCTCCTTCCTACGACTACGTGCAGAGCTCTGTCAAGGCATGTTCCATCTTCCCACCCACGCCGGAGCGGGCCTCAGTCTACGAGCTCTCTGTCCTGGACCTGACTTACAAGGTGAGCTTCTCAAACCTCTTGTGTACCAAACCCTCGTTCATGTGTGCTGTTTTCAGAAGTATTTTGCGAGCTAAGTCCTATGTTCAATACTTGCAGCAGTAATAGACTTATGATGTTGGACGGTAATGTGTGAAGGTGATTTCGAAGGTAACAGGTGGAGAAACGAGAGAGAAAGTCCTGCTCAACAATGTGACGGCTAATGCCAACCATAGTGAAGTGCTTGCTATTGCAGGACCTTCTGGTTCCTCAAAGACAACATTTCTGGATGCGCTGGCCGGGCGTATTGATCGTAATAGTCTTAAAGGCCAGATTCTAGTAAATGGGAGGCCCATGGATTCAGCATTCAAGCGCGTGTCTGGGTATGTTATGCAGGTATGTGTCAAATGATCATCTTGAAGCTAAAAAAGAAAATATGAATCTTTCACGATCAAAGTTAACTTAGAATCATTCCTAATTTGCTTCTCTGCTGATTGTGAAACTGAGGGATTTTGCAATGTATTGCAGGACGATGCCCTGTATCCCCATCTAACGACTCGAGAGACTCTCATGTTCAGCGCGCGGCTTAGACTTCCTGGGAGCATGAAATTTGAGGAGAAGCGGCAGCGAGTAAAATCCTTAATTGTGATGCTTGGTCTCACCGCTTGTGCTGACACATACGTTGGAGACCAGAAGGTAATTGAAGTCTCTTCATTTCCTCTGCTAATGATAATTTTCGAATGAACACTTTCACAGAATTGTGAGTAGATATGTATAGTTACCAATTATAATCTTTGGATTAATGGTATATTGTGTCATCAGGTGAGAGGATTGTCGGGTGGAGAGAGACGTCGCGTCTCTATTGGAGTGGACTTGATTCATGATCCGGCTGTTTTATTCCTGGATGAACCCACTTCCGGCCTGGACAGCTCATCCGCTTTGCATGTTATGTCGATCCTCTCTCAAATGGCTGTCCAGCGCCAACGAACTGTTCTCTTGACCATCCACCAACCTAGCTACCGTATTCTTACCACAATTAACAAGTTTTTGGTGCTGGCGAAGGGCAATGTCGTTTACCACGGCCCGGTCTCGGGGATGGTCACTTATTTCAACTGCATTGAACGTGGCATGCCAGCACATGTGAGTGATAATTTCTGACACCTTGTTTCATCATTTGGTCTTTTGATTGCTGTCTACATGTCTGCAGCAGATTAGTGCTAGTTCAGGAATATTCACGGAGATGGATTGGCAAGAGTTAGTACCAGATGATGAAGTGGTGAAGATATATGTTGACTTCGCAGGTGAACGTGGTCGAATACGCACTAGATCTTATTGAGGAGGCGCAGGACTATCCCAATGGGCTTCAGCGCCTTGTGGAATACCAAGTGAGCACCATATGTACTCTGCGCATCGTATCACTGATCAGTCGGACCTGGCTAAAATCATTGCCCTAATTATTAGATTGAGGCAATTCCTATATCAGATCCTCCTTCACTCTAAGAAAGCACAGAGTTTCACAAAACCAGTAGCTCAAATTTGACTTTCTGTTTGCAGAGGAAGGCATACGCAGTTGAGGAGAACAGAGAGAAATTCACCTACCAAGCAATGTCAGCAGGGTTCACCGATAAGGACCCAAATCCTGTATTTGCGAATTCGTTCATACCAGAGACGGCGGTTCTCATGCACCGCGAGTTGCTGACCGTTCTCCGCACTCCAGCCATTTTCTATATCCGAGTCATTTTGGCAGTATGTGTGAACTGTAATACTGCCTTCTAAAGTTCTTCATCTTAATGGACTTCCATTCCGAAATCAGAAAAGAGAACAGCAAGATTTAAACTACTATTTTTTCAAATTTTTTGGAGCATTTTGGAAATAACCTTATGTACTATCGTGTCTTACAGGTACTTTGCGGCTCTATATTGGGCACACTCTTCCTACACGCCAAGAAGGATCGCAAGGGAGTCCAACAACGCCAAGGGTTCGTCAGCTTCACACTGGCTTTCATTGTCTTCACCGCTATCGATTCCCTTCCCATTTTCTTGAAAGAGAGACAGGTATTCATACGTGAGACATCGCGGGGGGCTTACAGAACATCATCTTACGTCTTGGCAAAGCCCATAGTCATGCTACCGTTCCTACTTCTGGTGGCAGTGATCTACACGAGCACTTCCTACTTCTTGGTTGGCATGGTGATGAACGTGAACGCAATTCTCTTATACGTCCTAATGCTCTTCCTGACATTTTGTGTCGCCGATGCCTTCGTTGCCTTCATTGCAAGCCTGGTTCCAGACATGTCTGCTGGACAGCCTGCTGTGTCAAGTATATGTGCCTTCTTCTATCTCTTCTCCGGATTGTATATTCTGAGGTAAATTCCCTGCTCAACTTACTATATCAACCTCGAGAGACTTGCACCGAGAAAGATTTCCACATTATTTGTTCGTAGTGGAGTAAGTGATGCAACGGTAAAACTATGAATTGCATTAAGTGATAACTGCAATTAAACTTATTTTTTGCGCAATTCTGATGGAAAGATCTTGAAATGTTACATTGTTCTTGTTTACAGATCTGCTATTCCGAAGTACTGGATCTGGTTTCACTACTTGTCGATATTCAAGTATCCCTATGAAGCAATCATGCACACCGAATTTATGGCTCAGAAAAATGTAATCTGGTACAACAATATGGACTCAAGTAGGGTCCTCTCAGTCGTCTTTTCGCTAGGAAAGGTTCACGTATGGGCTTGTATTGTTTCTATGGTCTGTTTCGCTGTTGGATATCGGCTGCTCTTTTATATCTCTTTGAGATGGCACACGAAGAATATAAGAAAGTAGGGATGTGAACAATCTGATGTTTTAATTAGGAGGAACACAGCTGGGTTTTGATTAATGAGGGATTTTTATAAGAAAGTGAGAAGGTTATTTGCGTTACTCGAGCAACAAGTCGACGATGCCTTAATATATATTTGCTCGTAGTACTGTGGCTATATGTGACAATGACGTGAGTATCTTCTGCAACGTGGACACTGAGAATAACTGATACTGAGGGCTTGAAGATACCATTACGGCAACCCGTTTGAAATGTAAGCGGAGTTGTGACTTGTAAAACAATGTTAGTCGTTCAAGAATGAGGGGAACCAGCAACAGCTTCACTCGCTCTCACTAGAAAATCTTTTAAAGAGCTGTACTTTAGTTAATTATTTCACCCTCAAATTGTGTTCTAGATTCAATAAAACGGCTGATTTCACTCACCGAGGCCCGTCACAGTGGAAGTATTTCTCAAGTTGTGGATCTGTGTCCACCTAGATTCGTATTAGAATTGTTAACTGTGCCACATCCATGATTTGGTAGTCTATATTCAAGCACATGTGCAAATTGCACATCTGTAAATAATCCCTTAATTATATCTTTATGTAGATTGTTTAATTTTGTCAAGTATTACATACCAATACGATTGTTGTTCGTCAAGGCAGTTATGGCAGCATAAAGTTTTGTAAATGCATTGGTATCACATGAAAATAATTTGCATATTGTATTTGCAGATAATATGTGGATTGTTACCACACCAATCTTCATTACCATCTTATTTTTTTACAAAGCATGTATTGAAGTTCCACATTTAAGTATGAATGATATTTGACAAGAAACATTTATTTACTAAGTTATTCACATAATTAAAATAAGTATTGGAATTTTTTCGAAATGTCTGGAATATATTTTCAAACACTAGTTATGTTTGTCTTTTAAGAGTGCTTCAAATGCAATAAGATGGAATTATTTGTCATCAATAAGACTAAAAATTTGGAAATTGCACTCAACATTTCAAAGATACCAAAATTAATTTTAAAATATTCTAAAAAACATTGAGATCCAAAGCTCGCGTGCAATACTTATTTTGCGAGCCGTACAATTTTGAACAATATTACTGTTACAAAGCAACATTTATATAGAAGAAAATCAAGAGTATGTTGGTTTTTAGACACAACAGTGAAATAGCATATAGAATTGAATCTACCACTTGCAATACAATCTTATCTTTCATTTTCTCAACTTGATAAAGTTTTGTATTGCCTTCTCATGTAAAAGTATTGAGAGTTGCAAGCAAAAGGTTACTATCAACAATAAGTACTTTGTTGTTTTTTCTTGCACTAACTATATCAAGCACATAAAAAGATGCATAAGAAGAAGCATATTAAATACGTAGTTCTCTTTGTTAATGCAAAGACTACTTTTCTTGCAACAATTGTATGTATATATATATATAGATATATATATATATATATATATATATATATAACAAAACAATGTTAGCTAATATAGATTCTCAAGAGTCCATTTGTTTATAGATTAAAAACTATAATATTGACAAGATTAGAGGATATTAACTCTTTGACAATACCATAGAAGAAATTTTAAAGAAGCAAGTCTGTAGTATATTTAAGTTATTTGTGCAAGACCAAAAAGATGCTTACAACATTGACTATTCACTTTTCATAATTGTAAATGCACTTTAATTCATATTAACCATTGATTTTAATGTCAAAAATCTTCTATTTAGATAGCTTCTTACATAGTCCACTTGTTTTAAGAGATTTTAAGTATAAGTATTTAGGTTCAATTAACAAATAAAAGATATATAATTTAAAATTATAGCTTTACATTTTAGTTTTTTTTTTTTTTTTTTTTTTTTTTTTTTTTTTTTTTTTTTTGTATAGCTTGCATTAGCTAAATTTTGTTATATATGCTACTTTTAAGTAGAAATAATATTTTTTAGATAATTGAATAGTTTTTCCTTGTACTAACTTTGGTAGAAAAATTTAATTAAAAAAATAGATGGTAGATATCTAAAAGTATTAGATATACATTAGCTATTGATGAATTGAATTTGTTTCTATTTAAATACAAATAAATTATTTATTAAGTTCTATCTTATTGTTAAAAATGTCTCCTTGTGGTTAAAATTTAGATTAATAGATTACATTCTTTGTCTTTACTAGTATATTTAAAATAATTTCAAAACTATAATAAAGCTTTAAAGACTAATGATTACACATTTTTAATAATATAAATAATTTTAATTGATGACCTTGCACATATTTTGTCTAAATAATGTGAGTGGACTTCTTTATTCAAAAAAATTGCAATGGTTCTAAACAAATCTAGGCATTGTAGTACAAGAAATTTATTATTTTGTTGCCTTTATTTATGTATCAGTCATTTTAAAGTTCTTAGCAACTATGTTTATATTTATTTGGAAAAGCTTGTTAATCACAAAAGTATCAAAGTTGTAGTGATAGTGCCATCTTTAATATTTGAGTTGTAAAGAACACAATTCAAATTTAAGCATAACAAGACAATAAAAAGAATATTGATATAATTCTAACACATGTTTTGTTACACCATATTATATGTCTTAGTGGTTGTGACTTTGGTCAAATTACTTAAATTCATAAGCAATCTACACATATAATTTTGGTTGATGCAATGAAAAAAATTGAAATAAAATATTAAGCTTTATGAAATGCTTATGCAACCTAACCAACATTTAAATATCTTTTGAATAGCATTACCAATAGTAATCCATTTAATCAATATGAAGGCCTTATTAAACAAGATTTTTATTAGCCATGTGGCTTAGCATTTTACTGATTTGAATTTTCTATTATCAAATATATTTTTTTCTTGCTAAAATAGAAAAATAATGAATTTAAAGTATCACTTATCACTTTTTTTCTAAAAGGTGTTTTATAAGATTTTTTTTTAATCTATTATAGCTCAAAATTAATAAGACCAAATAAACATCTTTTTTTCTAATAAAATTCTAAATTTATAAAATTTTGTTTTTTTGATATAGTTTACATAAAAAGCTTTTATATTATTAATCCAACACATACATACAAAATAAGAATTGCTCAAATGCCATTCTAGTTTTATTAGTTATTATCCAATATTTTCCAAGATTACAATATTTTAAGATTCTAAATTATGTTATTTTAAAATATTAGTAAATATGTATTCTAAAATTTTATTATTCCATTTTAAAATTTAATTGCATATTAGAAAATTACTACCAAACCATATAGTATTCAAATGCCATATGTATACCTTCTTTTAGTTAGTATTCAAATTTTTCTAACTTATGACACAACTTCATTCTTTACAACTTATAACAACACAACAAATCACAAAAAAATAAGTACTTAATAATTTTTAAAAGTGTTCGTACCTTTGAAATTTATGTAAACAATTTAATTATTTATCTTTAAAAATTACAAGCTCATATTACTTCTTTTTTCTTTTTTTTTTAATATCAGATTCTTCGATAGAATCTTAATACATTTTAGACAAATAAGAATGTAGCTTAGAATTTTATAATATATAATTGCCAAATTTTTTATAGACAATAATATTAGGGAGATAATGTATCCACTTCTTGTTATTGACATATCTACTTCTATAATTCTAACTCTTATTAACTAAAATATCATATTTTTATTTACTAGTGTTTTTTTTAGTATGAGAATTGACTAGAATTTAAAAAGACTTTAAAAGAAATATTACTCAAAATAAAAAATGATTAGAATCCTAAGGAACAATCTTTGTACACTATGACATGACTTTTTGCTAATAAATAAATAAATAAATAAATAAATAAAAATTATAATAAATAATACCTTATCAATTCTCTTCTAAATCCCATTTAAATTCTAGTCAATACTCTTGCCCAAAAAGCACTTCTCAAAAACCAAAAAAATGATAATTCAACTAATAAGAATTATATATATATATATATATATATATATATATAGTGAATAAATATGTCACTTCTAAGTTTTTTTTTTTTTTTTTTTTTTTTTTTTTTTGCCATAATTTGTAATGATGTTAATCAACCTGAACATTAAAAGAATTTGTCTTGAGAACCAAGAGAACAACAATGATTGATTTTGGAGTGCTCAATGTTTAGAAAGACACGAGTAGTAGTAAGTAATACACACACAAGAGTAGTAGTAAGTCATACACACAAGAGGGTTTCTAAGGAGTGAGAGCTTCACACATAAAAATCTATTGATCTGGTTGTGTCTCGTATACAAGAAGAGAAAGGGGAGAGGATAAACAGTTCTTCTCCACTAGACTCTAAATACTGTAGCTATAGTATTTAGTGTAGCTTATAGTAAATATTATGGACAGGGCCAGCTATCAACACTCATAGAGTCCAAAAAGTATGAGATGGGTCCATCTGCAAATGGTGGTACCTTAAATTATCTTCAGATGGCATGAGCACTGAGGAAAATCCTTACATTGCAGCAATAAAATTATTCGAAACAGCAGATTTGGGCTTCAAAGGGGCTTCTAGTTTGAGGTGGAATTGGAGCACGAAGAGCTGGGCTCTGCAAGCACCATTCGGCCCATTTTCCTCACCAATTTGCAAGTTCTTCACCCCAATCATCGGCTTCACTTGTAGAAATCCAGTCACCAAATATAACTTGCTTTCGAGTCTCGCCATAGCCCGGGATTCTCTGCAATGACGCAAACCACACGACTTGAACACCCTCTAGTAGAATATTGAAACAATCAATCCACTTGGACCTCCCTTGATCACAAACACAGCCTCTAGAAAGGGTGAGGCTCGCTTGTAGTCACTTGAACCCCCATCTTTGAAGTGACAATCTTAGACAATTAAAACTTCTCCTATCTGAACTCCTACAGTACAATTAAATATCACTTTGCAGGGTTTGATGATCATTTCTGAAGTTCTATAACAGCACTCAAATTCATTGTGACAATTGATCCTTTTCTAAGATAACTGAGCTTTGCACTTCAGTTTGTGGAAAGCATACATTAGTGTTCGTGCCCACCAATCAACATCCAACAAAATTTGATTAACATTGAAAAACAAACTTGCATTTCCAGTACAGAGTTGTGTACAGAACGGATTCCTTAGGCGGTCTCCCTCAGTGAATGACATTAGTCGAGACATAGAAAGTTGACCATATCCATTAATTCTACCGTAGCGGCTGTGACGAGCTTTGGATTTACTAATCAAGGTCCTGGAGTGAAAAGGTTTCGGGAAATTGTCTAGGATGCTTACGAGAACTGGCAGAATGCCAAGAATCACATGGCCAACTTCGATTGATGGAGACTTGAGAGTGTAATGAGAATTTCATGTGTATGAATAGTGCTTGAATAATAGATCACAACACGATAGTCCTAGATGGTGCAATTGATGACAATGGCAAGGTCATCAGGGACTGCAATGGAGCATCCACAACAAGCCTGAGAATGTCCGATCATCTCTGGTAATGAAAACCAAAGGACCCGAAAAATAGTTTAAACCGCACAAAATACGTAGAGCAGCTCCAGATCTACTTGAATAATATTAACTGCAGCCTTGTAAGGACTAATTATCCAACGCTCAAGATTGCCTACTAGCGTTGCACCTGATGATTTTTGTCAGTGAATCAGGTTGCTCAGAAAACATAACCCTGTTCTACAGTGCAGAGCCCCTAAACTTACTCGGGCGAACTCACTTGAAAGCGCACATCAACATCCGTAATCCCCGAGAACCTCAAGCTGATGCAAGGATACAAAAAGGGCGTCCATCACTAGAAGGTGATGTAGCACGAAATCAGACGAGAGCTCTAACAAGTAATTGGCATGAGCACAGATAGTTTTTTTGGACGACCGAAAAGGTAAAACTGAAAATGTTACATAATACAGTGCTGAGCGGCAGTCACTTCATCATTGTACATCTACCGCCTACCGTAGCTTAAAAGACGAGGTTATCTGAACATAATGGATACGAAAATTCTTCATTATGAATCTTCATGAGTCTACGAGCTCAGAAGGACCCTTGGGCCTTCAGCTGGTCCGGATTTAGAAGTACCGTGAAACCATGAGATGCAAAATAGCTCGAATAGCGGAGAAGCAAGTTCCTCAAAAGGTTCAATGCGACCACATCACTTGAGAGCAGGGAGGTTGGAACACGTCACAGGGCTCCCACAGTGACATCCCAAAAGTTGGAATTGGACTTCCAAACTCGGTCCCAGATTCAGTTGCAACTCCATCTCCATGTAACGTATCTTCCATCACATCCATCGCATCATCATCCGCCATTTCTTCACTGGGGTCTGCTCCAGATAAAACTGCTTCGGAATTTGGTAAGGATTGATGAGTATAGTTGGCAGCTGGAACCAGGAAAGCGGGAGGAGAGTAAGGTATAAGAGCTAGTTGGCTACTACTGAGTTGAGTATCGGTCTCTTCCATTGAGGTGTCATTCATAGAGTACGAAACCCGAGGTAAGGATGAGCATGATGAAGTCCTTTGGAGCCTCCTTATGGGCAGCGATGGTTTCTTACCATGAAGATCAAGGGCTGCAAACATAGCAAAATGGGAGACACGATTAGAATAGAACAGTTTAGAGACTGTGATAAACAAGTATAGAAAGAAGAAAAGAAAGAAAGAAAGAAAGAAAGAAAGAAGAAAAAAAGAAAAAGAAAAAGAAAAAGAAGAAAAAGCAGGCAACCATTCTTCTGTACTCCGCAAATTCTTCCAATTGAGTTTTTGGTCCAGAGGCAAGTATTAATGCAGAACAAAACTGACAAACTGTAGACAACGGGACCAAAATCCAGAAGTATTCACATAAACCTTGAAATCCACTGACTGCATGAAAACATCATCAGCAAGATATTTTCCATCCACAGCTAATACCCCCTGATGAGCCAGACATGAGCCAAGATCTGACAAGCCAGCGTCAGCCCTATCGAAAGATACAGGCCGAGGAGAGTCTGAGCTCCAAAGATTCTGAAATCCCCCCGCCTACAAACTAGAAAGTATAATGGGCTACCTTCAAAGAGGTCAGTCCATGTGGAAGAAGAATTAGCAAAAGCAGAGGAAGCATGCCCAGTATCGACACTAGAGCCATTGTTGTCAGTACCCTTGCAAGCGGCCAGAGCTCCAGTAGCATCTACTATGAACGGTGGCTCTGGCGATCCTGTCGGTGGACCTCCTGGGAAAAGTGGGGGGTTGACTGGCTTATACAATACGATAGCTTTCTCATCAGTAGCGCTAGCAGGAACGGCAGTGGCTACAGGAGGTGGCGGTGACGGTGATGGTAGCGGTGACTCAAGAGCTTGAAAAAAATTCAATGGATCTACTTGTGGAGGTGCTGGTTGTGCTTCTAATTGGGGTTGAAAACTTGGCATGGGCCATGAATTGGTTGAAATCCACGAATCCTGAAATGTGCACATCAAAATCATAAGATAATACATAATATTGAAATAAAATATCACAATGTCTTACTCCACAGCAGGAATTAATGGCCAGAAAATTATACAGATTGCATGGAAATGAATTTAGTAGCAAGAGATTTTATCGAGGCCCAAAAAAAGAATCTGGGACAGTATATAGAATATGTTCACCAACAGCATGAGACATAACGACTACTAGGACGATAATAGAGATCAACACATAAATACTTCAGACAAATATTCACTAAGTCATGACGAAAGGGAGTCCTCGACATCAGGTTCCAAACATGGGAAATTTTGGAAAGCTGGTCAGAAAACCCTAAAAAGACAAACAATAAGAAAGCTGTTGACCCGCACTCTGCCCTCTAACAACGTAGGGAAGCATGATCACCTAGAGGGTTGCATTTCACTTCTGCGAAAGCAATACGAGTTTCAAATTGTTTAATCTCCAGTGCCACCCTACCACTCTCGGGACGTGTTTTAAGTAGAGCACTGTTTTCTAAAAAGACAGCAAAAATGCAATTACTGAAGTGCACTTGTAAAATATGGGCCATAAGGCTGGCTGCAACTGTTCAATACTTCGAAAGTTGACAGTGCCGCTCAACTGGTAAACAATCTTCCACTGTAGGCGAGGTTGCTCAGGGAAGGAAAACAATATCCTAGAACGATACTACCATGCGAGATTCAGCAGAAAGGCCAGTTAAAGAGGAATAACCATGCACTTCCCCCCTATTCTAGGCAACTGCCACCTCCTTCATTACAGGAGTACTGATGTACAGTGTGACGTGCAACATCTCCAGCATCGATCAGCAGATGACCTTCTAAATCCCCAAAAGGAAATGTCCCATTTTAGAGAGGAGGAATACTTGCATAACCACGTCTTAACACGATCAGAGCATCAGTGGTGAAAAAAAATGCGGGGAGAAGACGAGTGAATTGTTTTCCTAAAAGGAATAAGCCCAGCAGTTGGGAATTCGCTTTGAGACGAAACCAACTATAAACCTAACGTACAACTACATCGAAAGAACGAAACTAAAGTTAGAGTGCAACAGACGTAAATAAGAACAACATACAGTAGGAGAACGCTGATCCAGAACGAACGACCAGAGTGTTGATCCAGCATTAAAATTTGAAAAAAAGGGGGCACGAGAATATTCGAAGGGATCTCACGTTCTTTGAAGCAAAAATAAACAAGCCAAATTGACGCAGCAGCAATCCCACATGAACCACAAAAAAGGTCCAAAATCAATCGAACGCCCACAAATTGCGCCAACCCACAAGAAAAATCAACCACACCTCCAACACCAACCGAACTAGACACAAAAGCACAATGGTGTAAGCAACAGTACCGCGACTCGCATTCGCTTCGGCGGCGACAAGCTCACATTGCGCAACAACTCCACAACAGCCTCCTCCGGCTCCTTCCGCTTCGCATGCAACGCCCACGCGCTCATGGTGTTATCCAGCGGTCAACCGGCGACTCTGAAACTCAAACCCTGGCTTCGGCTCTGCAAACAAACTCATGACACTCTCGTAGCTCCCATTCAACGACCAGCTTCTCACTCCACAATCCACTCGAACGTCTGCATGAAATCGCAGCAGGCCGAAGGGACTGTCCTAACAATTTGCATGTCACAGACAATTTTGGTAACGCGTGGTACAGGTACAGTGCTCTGGAAAGCTCGAGAATAATACTGGCTATGGCGCTGGAATGAGCGATTCAGCTCTCTCTGCAAGTCTCGAGAGCCTTCTAGGATGACAAAGAGTAACATACTAGTCAGCATTCGTAACACATTACTGAAAAAGTAATGTACTAATTCGCGGAATTAGATGAGTATAGTAACTCCAACGAATTTTCCAACTTTCGTCGGCGTCCGTCGGACTTTTGGACGCAGATCCCCAGTAAGAGAGAGGTCAAAGCGCTGTGTGCACAGGTCGGAATGGTTTCCCTCCTTCTTCTTTCGCGTTCGTCTCAGTTGGTGGAATATTTCATCCTTTGGATGAAGATTCCACATGTTTATCGGAATCTGGCTCTCTTTACCACGATGTCCACTTTCCAAATTCAATTTTATCTTTATCTAAAATTTGTGAAAAATATATAGTATAGTAATTACATTCAATCTCTAAATGAGTCTTGATAATGTTGGAAAACATAGCTGATCATTAGAAGAAAACATATCAATGTTTTTTTTTTAAAAGTATGCATTCTAAAATAATGTAAAGTTTATTGGAAATGAAAGAACTTAATATCACTTGTTTTTAATCTTGAATCTCAAGTTAAGAAAATCTTAATAAATTGAAGGATACTTTGATATTGTAATAAGGTTTATATACATTGAAAAATTCTATGCACATGTAATCTATTATTTAAACTTTTGAAACATAAATTTAGGATAGTACTAATGTCACCATAGTTCCATAAGTTAGTCTCATGGATATACATATTTATACTAATAGTTACTTAAATAATATGAATATGTAGAAGTAGATAAATTTGATAGAAAAGTTTTATAGAAGCTTCATAGATGCAATTTTACTTTTATATATATCTAAAGATGATTGATAGGTTGAACACTTGGCCAATAAGTTAGCCACGAGTTGTATGTGTTGGTAGCTTGTGGTATAAACTAACCATGTGGTGTACATATAAGAAACTTACTTTGAGAGTTAAGACACATGTCTTCCAAATTGGACATATATTAGAGATTCTACAAAATGTTGTCATATAACTCTTAATTAGATAGTATATAAAAATGTAAGAAAGAAGCCTTCTTCACTTTTGTTAATTCTTTTCTTGATTCAAGTCTTGTTTCAAGGATCTCTAGTTTTCTTGTCTTTTGGCAATAGCCATTTTAGTATCTTTTTAAAATACATATTTTCATATTTTTGTCTTTGAAAAGTCTAACTTGTTTATTTGCTTTCATCAAGTTTTTATCTTTGATAGATTAATAAGATTATACTTATAATATTAGAGCTTTGTCTCTTTTTCATTAATAATATATTATTCCTTTTTCTTTATTAGAAAAAATATATTAGAAGTTATAGATTATCTACCTCTAAATTAATATTATTTTAAGAATTTTTTTTATACTTCCATCTTTTTTACTATTTATCTTGAAAAATATTAGACATCATCTTTTTTATTTTCTAATCGTGGTAGAGTTTATTGAAATGAAGAACACAATGATACAAATACATGAATAATTGATGAAGTTAATGCTTGCTATGTGTCATGGACATACATTAGAAGATTCTTCAAATATTCTTTTAGAATATTCTCTAAAGATTCTCTAAAGATTCCTTTAGAAGGTTCTAGAAGATTCTTAGAATATTCCCTAAAGATTCTCTTAGAAGGTTCTAGAATATTTTGATAGATTCTAAGAAGTTGCTCGAGAAGTTTCCTAATTAGTAGAAGTTGTTGGAGAAGCGTCCTAGTTAGCGGAAGTAGCTCGAGAAGCTTCCTATTCAGTAGTATATATAGGAGTCGAGGCTGAAGGGTTCTTCAGTCTCGACAACACATCTCTTGGAGTTCTAGCTCACCTTTCTGGTGTTGTTCTTGTACTCATCTGTTTAATCTAGTTCTGCCACTTCTTCTTGAATTTCTTGTTAGATTTCAAGTCTGTATTTTGTGTCCGTGACAGTTTGTCGAGACTACATTTTCACTGGTATCAGAGCTAGTTCCTTCTTGTTAGAGAGTGGATTATCCCTCTTCTTGAAGGTGTGCTAGTGTTTTAGAGGTTGCGGATTACCCTCCTCTAAACTGATATCTCTTCTTTCTCAATATTGGAGCCTTATTCTTCTTGGAGAGAGTGGATTACCCCTCATCTTGGAGTCTTAAGGCGTTTTAGAGGTTGCGGAGTACTCTCCTCTGAACCAATATTGTCCTCTTGTCAAAACTCTTTTTTCTTCTTTCTGAAGGTTAGTCGAAGGTTAAGACGTTAAAATGGCTGAAAGTTTGGAATCCAAACTAGACGCCATCATAAATGCTCTTGCCTCGTTGTCACATAGGACAACAGAGATCGAAGGAGTCATGGTAGGACTCCATAACAATGGAGCATCTGGGATAGCGCCATCTAAAGCATATCAGCCTCAAACTTCTGCGCCAGAAGAAGCAGTTCTACCTCCATTTCAACAAGATCGAGTAGTCCTACAACGAAAGGAGCCTCGAGTTAGTCTTCCGGATAAGTTTGATGGAACTCGTTCCAAGTTTCGAGGTTTTGTCAACCAAATCAGGTTGATAACAATTTTACAGCCCGAACGTTATCCGACGGAGGAAGCACGTGTTGGGCTTGTTGGAACCTTGCTTACAGCACAAGCTCTGTCTTGGTTTACTCCCTTGTTTGAGAAGCGATCGCCAATCCTGAGCAACTTTGAAACGTTCTTGGAGGCATTTGCAGAAGCATTTGGCGAGCATGATAAAGTTCGATGGGCTACAAGAAAGATCCGATCGCTACGACAAGGAACACGCTCTGCATCAGTCTATGCCTCGGATTTCAGACAATTGGCAAGTGACATTAATTGGGGTGAAGAGGCGTTGGTGAGTCAGTTTTATTGGGGCTTGAAGGATGATGTGAAGGACTTGCTGTTATCTCTTCCTGATCCTCAAACGCTCAACGAAGCTATTAGCCAAGCTGTAAAGTGTGACAACCGCCTATTCCAGCGTCGCCAAGACCAACGTCCAAGACACCAAATGACTCGTTACGACGTGACTATGTCTGCAAATAGCTTAAACTCACATTCGGAGGCAACAGACATGCAAATCGACACTGCGCGTGTCCGATCTCTTACTCCAACAGAGAAGAAACGGCGTATGGAGGAAGGGTTATGTTTGTACTGTGGAGAAGAAGGTCACAAGGTTGGAAATTGCCCAAAGAAGCAAAATTGGCACCCTGTCAAGACTAGAAGTGCGATGATTCCGGAAAACGACGACGCCCAGCCACAGTAGGAACCGTGCGGCTGGACAATCTAATATCACGACAACAATCAGGTTCCTCCTTCTCTGTCCAACCTGCCCGTTGTTTTACAATTCCTTTGTTTTTAGGCCCTCAAAAACAAAAAACTTTAGCTTTATTGGATTCGGGGGCATCTACTTGTTTTTTAGATGAAGAGTTTGCTAAACGCCACAAGATCCGTTTAGTACAGAAGTCCAAACCTGTTCACGTAGAGGTGATAGATGGACGACCCTTATTGTCAGGCAACGTTACCCACGAATCAGAACCTATAGAAGTGGTGTTTAAGGACCATAGTAGTCACGTTATTTTTAATATTATTAGAACCCCATCAAGCCCTGTTATCCTTGGTTTTTCTTGGTTAGAAGATCATAATCCGTCCATTGATTGGAGGCTACGAAGGATAACATTTCCTCAAAAAAAATAATAATAAACCTGTTAGTAGAACCTACATGAAGAAATCCATGTTTATTGGAGCGAGAGCGTTCCTAAGTTCGTCCAAGGAAGGCGCACCATTTGTCATTTATGCAGCTCCAACTAGCGGCGAGAATATCTCAACATCGAATATACCAGAGCAATATAGGGATTTTGAAGACGTATTTCAGAAGAAGAACGCCGATATACTGCCGAAACATCGACCATATGATTGCGCCATAGACTTAGAGGAAGGAGCGCAACCACCTTTTGGTCCAATATACAACCTATCGCAGACGGAGTTGGCAGAATTGTGGAAGTACATCCATGAGAATCTAGCCAAGAATTTTATTCGACATTCAAAGTCGCCAGCTGGAGCACCAATCCTATTCGTGAAGAAAAAGGATGGCTCACTGCGGATGTGCGTGGACTACCGAGGACTCAACAAGGTGACCAAGAAAAATCGCTATTCCTTACCTTTCTCCGGCCTCTTAGATCAACTTGGACGTGCAAGAATTTTTACAAAGATTGATTTAAGAGGAGCCTACAACCTTGTGCGAATCAAAGAAGGAGATGAATGGAAGACAGCCTTTCGTACAAGGTATGGCCATTTTGAGTACAATGTCATGCCTTTTGGTCTTACCAATGCTCCAGCGGTCTTTCAGCATATGATGAACGACATCTTTCGGGAGTACCTCGATGACTTTGTTGTCATCTATCTGGATGATATTTTGATATTTTCCAAGAATGAAGAAGAACATGAGAAGCACGTTTGTTTGGTTCTTGAAAAACTACGCGAACGAGGATTCTACGCCAAGTTGGAGAAGTGTCAATTTCACCAGAATGAAATGGAATTTTTGGGCTTCATTGTGACTACAGAGGGCTTGAAGATGGATCCAAAAAAGGTAGAAGCAATTATATCTTGGGAAGTTCCGAAGACGGTTAGAGATGTTCAGTGTTTTCTTGGATTTGCTAACTTCTATCGGATCTTCATCAAGAATTATTCTCAAGTTGCTGCACCACTCACGCGTCTAACAAGCAAAGATAAGTTCGAATGGGGATCACAAGCAGCAAAAGCATTTCAAGATTTCAAGACGGCATTCACTACGACTCCAATCTTGGTACACCTTGACTTTGCAAAGGCTTTCTATTTAGAGACCGATGCTTCAGATTTTGCTTTGGAAGCTGTGCTTTCACAGATGGGTATAGACAAGAAGCTTCACCCAGTTGCGTTCTATTCACGAAAGTTCTCTGCTGTTGAGATCAACTACGAGATCCACGACAAAGAGCTGCTTGCTATAGTGGATGCCTTCCAAGAGTGGCGTCACTTCCTTGAAGGAGCTGCACATCCAGTGACTGTTTATACGGACCACAAGAATTTGGAGTACTTCATGACAGCTCGAATTTTGAATCGTCGTCAAGCTCGATGGAATATGTCTCTATCACGATTTGACTTTATTATCACCTACCGCCCTGGAAAACAGCAAGGATTATCTCACGCATTATCGAGGAGATCGTATCTTGCGCCAAAGGCTGAAGAAGCAGCGTTTGATCAACACTGTACAACATTGTTGAAACCAGAAAAATTCAGGATTTTTGCTCCTGTTGCAACTATCGATGACGGCTTCCTCAGCGAGGTACGTACTGCGACCATTGAGGATTCTATAGCTCTTGACATCAAACAACGTGTCGATAATGACAAGTTTAAGGTGGAGGGAGATCTTCTGTATTTTGAGGAGCGTTTGTATATCCCAAAAGGACCAACTGTCACGGACACAAAATACAGACTTGCAATCTAACAAGAAGTTCAAGAAGAAGTGGCAGAAGTAGATTAAACAAATGAGTACAAGAACAACACCAGAAAGGTGAGCTAGAACTCCAAGAGATGTGTTGTCGAGACTGAAGAACCCTTCAGCCTCGACTCCTATATATACTACTGAATAGGAAGCTTCTCGAGCTACTTCCGCTAACTAGGACGCTTCTCCAACAACTTCTACTAATTAGGAAACTTCTCGAGCAACTTCCTAGAATCTATCAGAATATTCTAGAATCTTCTAAGAATATTATAGAACCTTCTAAGAGAATCTTTAGGGAATATTCTAAGAATCTTCTAGAACCTTCTAAAGGAATCTTTAGAGAATATTCTAGAAGAATATTCGAAGAATCTTTCAATGTATGTCCATAACATCACCTCCTCTTCTAACTTCGAGGTCTCCGAGAAGCAATGTTGTTATCAGTCAATACCAACGCAAGAAAATGAAAATCTGTCGCATCACATCCGCTATGAATTCCAATTATTGTTCGCGAGGCAAATGATTCATCGGCCCTTGGAGCCAACGGTAGTGACCAACACCTTCAACCTCTGACCAAGCGTGGACTTCTGTGTCTTCATTGTGAAACTGTCCTCCAAACACACCTTCTGGCTGACCGTCATAGGCAGGCTCGACCTCAAATACAATTACTAGCGATCTGTTGCTCGGTATCCTCCGACGTCGTCGTGGTGCAGGCGGTTCTTCAACTCGCGATCGTCTTCGTGAGCTAGTCGCTTGAGATGACATAACAAGTGTAGTATCTTGACTATCCATGTCCAAAGGCTAAAATGATGAGAGCAAACTATACTTGCTAACAAAGTTCTACACTATCGAACTATGGGTTTTGGAGGTGCCCTTCCCTTTTTATGCTACTTGATGAGCAAGCTTCAGCAAGAAGCTATCGTTGAATCAGCTTAGGTTTATGAGGATATCGTTGATGAAATTCTTGTACCTATTTTGGTGCATTGGCAAGATTTTCAGCACACTCCCACGTTCGTTCATTGATGTCGTATCCACTCCAATGCACTAAATACTCCAATTTTCTCCTATTATGTCGTGAATCTAGTACCTTTTCCACCTCGTATTCCTCATGGTTTTCAATTTCGATACTTGGTGGCGGACTTTATACTCTTTGGGGAAAAGCTGACTCTCGATAAGGTTCCAACAAAGACACGTGAAAGACTGGATGTACCTTCATAGTAGTTGGTAACTCCAGACGATATGCCACCGGATTGATCTGCTTCTCGATAACAAATGGCCCTCATCTCCGATAGTCCAATTTGTCACATGGCCGCTTGGTCTTGATATTCCGTCAAAGAAGCCATACTTTACTTCCAACTTTAAAAGTAGGCGCCTCATTTCGATATTTATCTGCAGATGCCTTGTAACTCTCTTGGGCAGATTGCAATTGAAGCTTCAACGTCGCTTGAAGCTCCGATAGTTGCTTCACAAATCCTTCAGCTGCTGGGTTGTTATTTGCTGAAGAACTCAATAAATCGAGCTTGGGGTGGTATCCGTAGTTGGAGAAGAATGGTGTTTGTTGAGTTGACGCATGAAGAGTGTTGTTGTATGCGAACTCAGCAAGCGGTAGATATAAAGTCCAATCATCTTGTTGATAGTTGATGCTGCATCGTAAATATTGCTCCAAAACTTGATTCACCCGCTCCGTTTGACCGTCAGTTTGAGGTTGAAAAGCCGAAGAGAGCTTAATATCCACCTTCAATATCTCAAAGAGGGACCTCCAAAACTTGGATACAAACTGAGTACCTCGATCCGACACGATATCATCTGGTAGGCCATGATAACGATATATGTTATCAAGAAAGAGTCTTGCGGTGTCTTCACTTGACGATGTTTTCTTGCAAGGCAAGAAATGCGCCATCTTTGTAAATCGATCCACCACAACAAAGATGCTGTCAAATGAATTCGATGGCGGTAGGTCTGTAATGAAGTCCATAGAAACTGAAGACCATGGTCGGTGCGGAATAGGCAATGGCTGGAGAAGTCCATACGGACGATGTCGAGGGATCGTGGATCTTGAACAAACATCACAAGAAAGAACAAATTCCTTCACATCCTTCCACATTTGGGGCCACCAAAAATCTCGTGAAATGAGCTCTAAAGTCTTGTTGAATCCAAAATGTCCCGCAGCTGGAAAGTCGTGCCGAGATTAAAGTACTCGGAGTCGAGTTGGTCCTTTTGGGATATACAAACGCTCCTCAAAATACAGAAGATCTCCCTCTACCTTAAACTTGTCATTATCGACACGTTGTTTGATGTCAAGAGCTATAGAATCCTCAATGGTCGCAGTACATACCTCGCTGAGGAAGCCGTCATCGATAGTTGCAACAGTAGCAAAAATCCTGAATTTTTCTGGTTTCAACAATGTTGTACAGTGTTGATCAAACGCTGCTTCTTCAGCCTTTGGCGCAAGATACGATCTCCTCGATAATGCGTGAGATAATCCTTGCTGTTTTCCAGGGCGGTAGGTGATAATAAAGTCAAATCGTGATAGAGACATATTCCATCGAGCTTGACGACGATTCAAAATTCGAGCTGTCATGAAGTACTCCAAATTCTTGTGGTCCGTATAAACAGTCACTGGATGTGCAGCTCCTTCAAGGAAGTGACGCCACTCTTGGAAGGCATCCACTATAGCAAGCAGCTCTTTGTCGTGGATCTCGTAGTTGATCTCAACAGCAGAGAACTTTCGTGAATAGAACGCAACTGGGTGAAGCTTCTTGTCTATACCCATCTGTGAAGGCACAGCTTCCAAAGCAAAATCTGAAGCATCGGTCTCTAAATAGAAAGCCTTTGCAAAGTCAGGTTGTACCAAGATTGGAGTCGTAGTGAATGCCGTCTTGAAATCTTGAAATGCTTTTGCTGCTTGTGATCCCCATTCGAACTTATCTTTGCTTGTTAGACGCGTGAGTGGTGCAGCAACTTGAGAATAATTCTTGATGAAGATCCGATAGAAGTTAGCAAATCCAAGAAAACACTGAACATCTCTAACCGTCTTCGGAACTTCCCAAGATATAATTGCTTCTACCTTTTTTGGATCCATCTTCAAGCCCTCTGTAGTCACAATGAAGCCCAAAAATTCCATTTCATTCTGGTGAAATTGACACTTCTCCAACTTGGCGTAGAATCCTCGTTCGCGTAGTTTTTCAAGAACCAAACAAACGTGCTTCTCATGTTCTTCTTCATTCTTGGAAAATATCAAAATATCATCCAGATAGATGACAACAAAGTCATCGAGGTACTCCCGAAAGATGTCGTTCATCATATGCTGAAAGACCGCTGGAGCATTGGTAAGACCAAAAGGCATGACATTGTACTCAAAATGGCCATACCTTGTACGAAAGGCTGTCTTCCATTCATCTCCTTCTTTGATTCGCACAAGGTTGTAGGCTCCTCTTAAATCAATCTTTGTAAAAATTCTTGCACGTCCAAGTTGATCTAAGAGGCCGGAGAAAGGTAAGGAATAGCGATTTTTCTTGGTCACCTTGTTGAGTCCTCGGTAGTCCACGCACATCCGCAGTGAGCCATCCTTTTTCTTCACGAATAGGATTGGTGCTCCAGCTGGCGACTTTGAATGTCGAATAAAATTCTTGGCTAGATTCTCATGGATGTACTTCCGCAATTCTGCCAACTCCGTCTGCGATAGGTTGTATATTGGACCAAAAGGTGGTTGCGCTCCTTCCTCTAAGTCTATGGCGCAATCATATGGTCGATGTTTCGGCAGTATATCGGCGTTCTTCTTCTGAAATACGTCTTCAAAATCCCTATATTGCTCTGGTATATTCGATGTTGAGATATTCTCGCCGCTAGTTGGAGCTGCATAAATGACAAATGGTGCGCCTTCCTTGGACGAACTTAGGAACGCTCTCGCTCCAATAAACATGGATTTCTTCATGTAGGTTCTACTAACAGGTTTATTATTATTTTTTTTGAGGAAATGTTATCCTTCGTAGCCTCCAATCAATGGACGGATTATGATCTTCTAACCAAGAAAAACCAAGGATAACAGGGCTTGATGGGGTTCTAATAATATTAAAAATAACGTGACTACTATGGTCCTTAAACACCACTTCTATAGGTTCTGATTCGTGGGTAACGTTGCCTGACAATAAGGGTCGTCCATCTATCACCTCTACGTGAACAGGTTTGGACTTCTGTACTAAACGGATCTTGTGGCGTTTAGCAAACTCTTCATCTAAAAAACAAGTAGATGCCCCCGAATCCAATAAAGCTAAAGTTTTTTGTTTTTGAGGGCCTAAAAACAAAGGAATTGTAAAACAACGGGCAGGTTGGACAGAGAAGGAGGAACCTGATTGTTGTCGTGATATTAGATTGTCCAGCCGCACGGTTCCTACTGTGGCTGGGCGTCGTCGTTTTCCGGAATCATCGCACTTCTAGTCTTGACAGGGTGCCAATTTTGCTTCTTTGGGCAATTTCCAACCTTGTGACCTTCTTCTCCACAGTACAAACATAACCCTTCCTCCATACGCCGTTTCTTCTCTGTTGGAGTAAGAGATCGGACACGCGCAGTGTCGATTTGCATGTCTGTTGCCTCCGAATGTGAGTTTAAGCTATTTGCAGACATAGTCACGTCGTAACGAGTCATTTGGTGTCTTGGACGTTGGTCTTGGCGACGCTGGAATAGGCGGTTGTCACACTTTACAGCTTGGCTAATAGCTTCGTTGAGCGTTTGAGGATCAGGAAGAGATAACAGCAAGTCCTTCACATCATCCTTCAAGCCCCAATAAAACTGACTCACCAACGCCTCTTCACCCCAATTAATGTCACTTGCCAATTGTCTGAAATCCGAGGCATAGACTGATGCAGAGCGTGTTCCTTGTCGTAGCGATCGGATCTTTCTTGTAGCCCATCGAACTTTATCATGCTCGCCAAATGCTTCTGCAAATGCCTCCAAGAACGTTTCAAAGTTGCTCAGGATTGGCGATCGCTTCTCAAACAAGGGAGTAAACCAAGACAGAGCTTGTGCTGTAAGCAAGGTTCCAACAAGCCCAACACGTGCTTCCTCCGTCGGATAACGTTCGGGCTGTAAAATTGTTATCAACCTGATTTGGTTGACAAAACCTCGAAACTTGGAACGAGTTCCATCAAACTTATCCGGAAGACTAACTCGAGGCTCCTTTCGTTGTAGGACTACTCGATCTTGTTGAAATGGAGGTAGAACTGCTTCTTCTGGCGCAGAAGTTTGAGGCTGATATGCTTTAGATGGCGCTATCCCAGATGCTCCATTGTTATGGAGTCCTACCATGACTCCTTCGATCTCTGTTGTCCTATGTGACAACGAGGCAAGAGCATTTATGATGGCGTCTAGTTTGGATTCCAAACTTTCAGCCATTTTAACGTCTTAACCTTCGACTAACCTTCAGAAAGAAGAAAAAAGAGTTTTGACAAGAGGACAATATTGGTTCAGAGGAGAGTACTCCGCAACCTCTAAAACGCCTTAAGACTCCAAGATGAGGGGTAATCCACTCTCTCCAAGAAGAATAAGGCTCCAATATTGAGAAAGAAGAGATATCAGTTTAGAGGAGGGTAATCCGCAACCTCTAAAACACTAGCACACCTTCAAGAAGAGGGATAATCCACTCTCTAACAAGAAGGAACTAGCTCTGATACCAGTGAAAATGTAGTCTCGACAAACTGTCACGGACACAAAATACAGACTTGAAATCTAACAAGAAATTCAAGAAGAAGTGGCAGAACTAGATTAAACAGATGAGTACAAGAACAACACCAGAAAGGTGAGCTAGAACTCCAAGAGATGTGTTGTCGAGACTGAAGAACCCTTCAGCCTCGACTCCTATATATACTACTGAATAGGAAGCTTCTCGAGCTACTTCCGCTAACTAGGACGCTTCTCCAACAACTTCTACTAATTACGAAACTTCTCGAGCAACTTCCTAGAATCTATCAGAATATTCTAGAATCTTCTAAGAATATTATAGAACCTTCTAAGAGAATCTTTAGGGAATATTCTAAGAATCTTCCAGAACCTTCTGAAGGAATTTTTAGAGAATCTTTAGAGAATATTATGGAAGAATATTCGAAGGATTTTCCAATGTATGTCCATGACACCAACTTGACTCCGAGTACTTCAATCTTGCCACGACTTTCCAGTTGCGGGACATTTTGGATTCAACAAGACTTTGGAGCTCATTTCACGAGATTTTTGGTGGCCTCAAATGTGGAAGGATGTGAAGGAATTTGTCCTTTCTTGTGATGTTTGTTCAAGATCCAAGATCCCTGGACATCGTCCGTATGGACTTCTCCAGCCATTGCCTATTCCGCACCGACCATGGTCTTCAGTTTCTATGGACTTCATTACTGACCTACCGCCATCGAATTCATTTGACAGCATCTTTGTTGTGGTGGATCGATTTACAAAGATGGCGCAATTCGTGCCTTGCAAGAAAACATCGTCAAGTGAAGACACCGCAAGACTCTTTCTTGATAACATATATCGTTATCATGGCCTACCAGATGATATCGTGTCGGATCGAGGTACTCAGTTTGTATCCAAGTTTTGGAGGTCCCTCTTTGAGATATTGAAGGTGGATATTAAGCTCTCTTCGGCTTTTCAACCTCAAACTGACGGTCAAACGGAGCGGGTGAATCAAGTTTTGGAGCAATATTTACGATGCAGCATCAACTATCAACAAGATGATTGGACTTTATATCTACAGCTTGCTGAGTTCGCATACAACAACACTCTTCATGCGTCAATTCAACAAACACCATTCTTCTCCAACTACGGATACCACCCCAAGCTCGATTTATTGAGTTCTTCAGCAAATAACAACCCAGCAGCTGAAGGATTTGTGAAGCAACTATCGGAGCTTCAAGCGACGTTGAAGCTTCAATTGCAATCTGCCCAAGAGAGTTACAAGGCATCTGCAGATAAATATCGAAATGAGGCGCCTACTTTTAAAGTTGGAAGTAAAGTATGGCTTCTTTGACGGAATATCAAGACCAAGCGGCCATGTGACAAATTGGACTATCGGAGATGAGGGCCATTTGTTATCGAGAAGCAGATCAATCCGGTGGCATATCGTCTGGAGTTACCAACTACTATGAAGGTACATCCAGTCTTTCACGTGTCTTTGTTGGAACCTTATCGAGAGTCAGCTTTTCCCCAAAGAGTATAAAGTCCGCCACCAAGTATCGAAATTGAAAACCATGAGGAATACGAGGTGGAAAAGGTACTAGATTCACGGCGTAATAGGAGAAAATTGGAGTATTTAGTGTATTGGAGTGGATACGACATCAATGAACGAACGTGGGAGCGTGCCGAAAATCTTGCCAATACGCCAAAAAAGGTACAAGAATTTCATCAACGATATCCTCATAAACCTAAGCTGATTCAACGATAGCTTCTTGCTGAAGCTTGTTCATCAAGTAGCATAAAAAGGGAAGGGCACCTCCAAAATCCATAGTTCGATAGTGTAGAACTTTGTTAGCAAGTATAGTTTGCTCTCATCATTTTAGCCTTTGGACATGGATAGTCAAGATACTACACTTGTTATGTCATCTCAAGCGACTAGCTCACGAAGACGATCGCGAGTTGAAGAACCGCCTGCACCACGACGACGTCGGAGGATACCGAGCAACAGATCGCTAGTAATTGTATTTGAGGTCGAGCCTGCCTATGACGGTCAGCCAGAAGGTGTGTTTGGAGGACAGTTTCACAATGAAGACACAGAAGTCCACGCTTGGTCAGAGGTTGAAGGTGTTGGTCACTACCGTTGGCTCCAAGGGCCGATGAATCATTTGCCTCGCGAACAACAATTGGAATTCATAGCGGATGTGATGCGACAGATTTTCATTTTCTTACGTTGGTATTGACTGATAACAACATTGCTTCTCGGAGACCTCGAAGTTAGAAGAGGAGGTGATGTCATGGACATACATTGGAAGATTCTTCGAATATTCTTCTAGAATATTCTCTAAAGATTCCCTAAAGATTCCTTTAGAAGGTTCTAGAAGATTCTTAGAATATTCCCTAAAGATTCTCTTAGAAGGTTCTATAATATTCTTAGAAGATTCTAGAATATTCTGATAGATTCTAGGAAGTTGCTCGAGAAGTTTCCTAATTAGTAGAAGTTGTTGGAGAAGCGTCCTAGTTAGCGGAAGTAGCTCGAGAAGCTTCCTATTCAGTAGTATATATAGGAGTCGAGGCTGAAGGGTTCTTCAGTCTCGACAACACATCTCTTGGAGTTCTAGCTCACCTTTCTGGTGTTGTTCTTGTACTCATCTGTTTAATCTACTTCTGCCACTTCTTCTTGAACTTCTTGTTAGATTTCAAGTCTGTATTTTGTGTCCGTGACACTATGCATTAATTCAATTTACCACAACAAACAATAATAAGATTGGCAAGAAGTGAAGATATGGAAATTATTGGAGGTACATCAACATCTACACTAAATTATATTACTCTTCATATGGTAGAATAATATTCAAGCTTTAGAGAACCAAGAATTGACATGCTTGAAAAGTTTGATGGCATAAAATCAAAATTTTGAAGATTCATCAATCAAGTACAACTTGCAATTGAACTTCAATTTTAAAGCTATACAACTCCAAAATCATAAGTTAGGTTTATTAGAACAATGCTTTAAGTTTAATTAAAAAAGATAATATTTCAAAAAAAAGTTTATTTGGATATAATAGGAATTATACAATAAGAATCATGTATAATACTTAGTCAAGGTCTTATTTTCTTTTCTTTATTTTATAATATATATCAATTTAAAACCTAAATATTTCAAAGCCTTTGCTTCATTAGATTTAAGAGTGTGAGCTTATTTTTCAGATGAAGAATTTGTTAAAAGACATAGCATATCTTTAATTTAAAAAATTAAATATATTCATATAAAATTCATAACTAATTATTTTTTGTCTTTTAGAAATATTATCTATAATTTTTTTTTATAGAAGTAGCACTTAATAGTCATAATAGGTTTATAATATTTATTACTATTATATCTTTCTTTAAAATAAAGATGTTAGATTTATTATGACTAAAAAAATATAGTCCTTGAATAGTTTGGATTTTTTATAGTCATGATATTTTTGAAGATATAACTAAGAATATTATTATTCAAGTAGAAAGTTATAAATCTAGTAGAACCAAACATATATTTATAGAAGCAAGAACTTTTTTGCATGTTATAAAAGAAGGATTACCTTATATTATTTATTCCACACTTTTTTTTAATAGTAGAAAGACTACAAGTGGCATTCTAAGTCAATATTAAGATTTTTAAGATTTTTTTGAAAAAAAAATATAAATACTCTCTTAGAATATACTTCCTATAATTGCTCAATTGACCTTTAAGAAAGAGCTCAATTGCCATTTAAATCAGTCTATAGTTTATTATACAATGAATTGATAAATTTTAAGAAATATATTAAAGAAAACTTAGTCAAAAATTTCATATGCAATTTCAAATCTCTAGTATGAGCTGTTACAAACATACATATTTATTCCAATAATTACCTATATGATTAAATAGAAATAAGTAATAATAAATTAATTTTATAATATCTTCTAAAATAGCTTTTTAGAAGCTTCATGGATGCTCTTTTGATTTTATACGTATTTATAATTAATTGATAGATTAGAAATCTAATTAACAAATTAGCTATATATTATATGTATTGATAGCTTGTGGAACAAACCAACTATGTGGCGTATATATAAAAAACTTGCTTTGTAAGTTAAAACATTTGTTTAGCAAAGTCAATACATATTGGATGTTCTATAGAACATCACTATATATCTCTTAATTAGATACTATATATAGAGGTAAGAATGAAGCCTTTTTAGTCTTATTTTAAGATTTTTTTAATTATTTTATCTTAGACAATAGCTATTTTAGTTCAATATATTACTATCTTTGAGTGATATAAGAGTATATTGAATTTTCTTTCTTTGAAATTTATATCCTTGATAATTTGACAAGAGTGATATTTTATTATTTTTATCTTATTTTAAAAATGAGTGGATTATCTTACTTCTATTATTGTGTTTTAAAGGCTGCCAATTACCTACTTTCAAACAAATAATTTAGTTTTCTAATACTAATTTTTTTTAAAAGAGAGCCAATCATCTCTTTTTGTGGAATTTTTTATTTAACAGTAAAGGTTGCCAATTACTTTCTTCTTATTTGACTCTTAAATTCATTAACTTATTTGACATAGAAAGAAAAGTTATGGTTGTTATACTTAGCAAAAGTCAGAATAGATTTGTAACTAATACAAATCTTCACGAATTTGTGAACACTGTTAGAAAGAAAATTTTATGCATTACCAATACCAAGCACAGATGCACTATTTCTATACCTATAGGAGAAGTTTAGAGTCTATACTAAGAAATTGTGTACTTGAAAGAAGTAAGTAAATCAGCCTCACAACCAAATTCATGAAATTTTGCTTCTATAAGCACAAAAAAAATAAGGATTAGTATGCCTAAGAATTTTAATAGAATAAGATCAAAATTCCAAAGATTTCTATAATAAGTTAAGTTCTATTTAAGATTGTATCTTTTTTAATACTTCAATAGATTTACTTAAGTTGGATTCATAGATACACTTTTTTTTGAAGTATTATCTCTTAGTTTGCACCTTTAATAGAAAAGAATTTATGGCTCTTTTATAATTTGAATTCATTCTTAGAAGTACTTATAGCCACATTTAGAGAAAATAATCAAGAAAAAGTAACAGAGATTAAATTCTTATCTTTACAATATAGATCATCATCAACCACCATATATATTGCTTAATTCCAAAACCTTGCTTGAGATATGGATTAAAATGACAAAGCCCTTATTAATCAATTTTGATATGGATTGAAGGATAAAATTAAAATTTTGTTATTAAAAATATCAAAAGTAGATTCTTTATAGTAATTCATTACTTCAGCCATTCCATGCGACAATCAACTATTTGAATGATAATAAAAATAAAGATTTAATTAAATAGGAATAAGTCAAATAATGACGATAGCCATTAATCTTTCAAAAACATATTCATCTAAGTTAGAATCCATGAAAATTGATAGAATATATTTTAAATTTTTTACTAAGTAAAAAAATATTCAACGTCATCAAGAGGATTTGTGCTAATATTGTAGAGAAGCTAAGCTCACTACTCAATATTATCCAAAATTATAATATAATTAAAAAATAAAGAGTAAAGTTGCCAAAGAAGGCAATGTCTTAGAAAACAAGTTTTTCCACCTATAATAGGAACCATGAGATTGAAATTATATGCATCACATAGTAAAGGTCTTATTTTTTTCTCAGATCTTTTAGTTTATTTTTTTAATATATATATATATATATATATATATATATATATATATATATATATATATAATCCAAAAATCATAAAGTCTTTATCTTATTAGATGTAGCCACCTAATCTTATTTTATAAATAAAGACTTTTTCAAAAAATAAGGAATAATGTTAATCAAGAAAACTAAACCCCTACATATAAAAATCATAGATAGTTATTTGTTGTCTTCTAGAGATATTATCTATGATATTATTCCTTTAAATGTAATAATTAAAGATCATAATAGTTTAATAATATTTAATATGATAAGATATCTTTTTAACTTAATTATTTGAAGATTATCATAGTTAAAAAAATATAACCCTCAAATAGATAGAATTTTTCATAACTTTAATTATTTTTGTAGTTTAATTTAAAATTTAGTTAGTCAAGTAAAAATACATAAGTCTAGTACATCTAAATCCTTAGTAATAGATGCAAAAGCTTTTATGCATGTTGCAAAAGAATAATCATCTTTTTTTATATATACCACACTTATTTTTGATTGAATAAAGACATCAAGTAATATTCTTAGTAAGTATATAGATTTTCAACACGTTCTTTGAAAGAAAAATATAGATATTCTTGTAAAATATTGATCATATGATTGTTCAATTGATTTATAAGAAAGAGCTTAACCACTATTCAAACCAATTTATAACTTATTGCAAAATGAATTGGTTCCACAAAAGTAATATAGTAACAAGAACTTGGCTAAGAATTTCATATGCCATTCAAAATCTCAAGCAAGAACTCCTATCTTATTTGTAAAGAAAAAAAATGGATCTCTACAAATATACATAGACTATTGAGGACTTAATAAAATCACCATTAAGAATTGATATAACTTATTTCTATTTTAAGAAATTTTTGACCAACTCAATCAAGCAAAGATATATATAAAAATAGATTTATAAAAATCATACAATTTGGTCCACATTAAAGAAGGAGATAAATAGAAGATTGCTTTTTAAACTAAATATGGATATTTTAAATATAATGTCATATCTTTTAGACTCACAAATGCACTAACCACTTTTTACAATCTCATGAATGATATTTTTTATGAATTTCTTGATGATTTTATTATCTCTTATTTAGACAAAATTCTAATCTACTTTAAGAACATAAAAGAATATAAATTATATATTTTTCATGTATTACAAAACTTTAAAATGTGAATTTATATGCCAAAATAAAAAGTGCAAATTCTTTACTACTCAATTTGACTTCTAAGAATACATCATTAGTAATAAAAGGCTCATGATAGATTTGAAGAAGGTTCAAACTATCATAGATTAGAAGACTTTAAGAACAACAAGAGATGTGTAATATTTTTTAGGCTTTGCCAATTACTATAAAATCTTCATGAAGAACTTTTTCAAGTTGTAGCTTCATTTACACATTTGACTTGAAAAAACACACTAAAATAAAGTAAAGAAGCCAAAATATTGTTTGATGTTTTGAAGGAGGAATTTATTTTTGCACCAATCTTGTATTGTGTTGACTTCTCTAAGATATTTTTCATAGAAACAGATGCATCAAAATTTGTCTTGGCTCTTATATTGTTATAAATAGAAGCATATGATAAATTCTATCAAGTAGTTTTTATTCTAAGAAAGTTTCAATAGCAGAGATGTACTACAAAATTTACTATAAAGAACTTCTAATAATTCCAAATTCTTTCCAAAAATGGCATCATTATCTAAAAAACACTTCTTGACCATTCATTGTATATATATATTATAAGAAACTTAATTATTTTATTTCAATACAGATATTAAATTATTGCCAAGTAATATAGAATATGTTATTATCAAAATTTGATTTTAAGATTACATTTCAAGTAGAAAAATAATAAGATTTGTTAAATACATTTTTTAAAATTTTTTATTTTTTAACAAAAGAAGGAGATGTAGCTTTTAATAAATAAAGAATAATTGACTTGAAGCTTTAGTTATTTCATCTTTGAGCAATAAAATCAATATTGATTGTTGATTTGATCTTTGTCAAGTAAATTCAATTAAGTATGTCTTCTAATTCTCTTATATATGATATCAAGAATATTTCTTTTAAATCTCGTGATATTTCTAAGTTCAAGTTTAAGAACAACCTATTCTATTTCAAAAGTTATTTATATGTTCTCAAAGGAAAAGTATTTTTATGTGTTCTTTAAATATGTCACAATTTTTTAGTAGTAGGACATTGTAGATATATTAAGACTTTGAAGCTAATATCTAAAGCTAATGTCTTTGGTAGCCTCAAATATCAAAAGAAGTTAAAACTTTATAAAATCATATGATATTTGTTTGAGATCTAAATTCCTTGTCATTGACCTTATAGACTTCTTCAATCATTATTTATTTCAAAACTATTATGGTCTTCTATTTCTATGGATTTTATTATAGGTATTTCAATCTTAAGTTTGTATTATTTTATATTCATGATAGTAGATTAATTTACCAAGATGGCACATTTTGTATCATTTACAAAATTTATCACATATGAAGAAATAGTTAAGTTTTTTCTTTACAATATCTATTACTATCATAGATTTTATAAGGTCATTATATCAAATATGAAGACTCAATTTGTATCAAGATTTTAGAAATTCGTTTTTAAGATTTTAAAGGTAGATACAAAGCTCTCTTCAGCTTTTCATCTTCAAATTGATAAGCAAAAAAAATGGATGAATTAAATTTTAGAGAAATATTTGAAATATATTATGAACTATCATCAAAATAATTAAAAAATTCTTTTGCCATAGGCAAAATTTACATACAATAATTTGATATATTTTTCAATTCAACAAATACATTTATTTATCAATTATGGTTATCATCCACAACTTAATATTTTTAATTTTTTAATAGTTGATAATTCTATAGCAAAAGATTTAGCAATCATTTACTAGGATTACAAGCAACAATGAAGGCACAGTTAAAGAAAGTTCAAGAATGAAAAAAGATCAATACAAATACTTATTGTAAAGAATAACCATAATTTAATGTGGTTAATAAAGTATGATTACTTTGTCGTGATATCAAGATTACTTATTTTTATAAGAAGTTGGACTATCCTATGCTTGGATCTTTTCATATTTATAAACAAGTCAATCATATCATATATTATTTATATTTACCAAAGTCTATGAAGATCAATTCATATATCACAAGCGTTGGTAACTTGTGGATCAATCTAACTATATGGCATACATATGGAAAAACTTACCTTGTAAGCTAAGACATTTGTCTTATAAAGTCATTATGTGTTGAAGGTCCTATTGAACATCATGTCAAGGACATGACTTTCAAAGAAAAAAAATCCTCAATACACTCTTGTGTCACTAAAGAAAATTAAAATCTCACTCAAAAGATGATATAATATTAAACTAAAATAGCTATTATTAAAAATAAGAAGACTAAAAAGTCTTGAAACAAGACTAAAGACTAAAAAGGCATTGACAAGAGTGAAGGAGGCTTCACTCTTGCATCTATATATACTCAATAACTAGGAGCTATGTCGCGATATTCTATAAGACCTCAAACATATAATCACTTTGCTAGCCACATGTCTTAACTTGCAATACAAGTTATCTATGTATGTGCCACATAGTTAACCTATTCTTTAAGCTATTACATGGAGTTAAAATTTTCTACAAGCTACCAACATGTGGTTAACTTGTTGGCCAAGTTTCTAACATACAAACACATCTAAAGTCAAAACTAGGTCTATAACGCTTTTAGGAAGCTATTCTAGAAGACTTTATGAAATTAATCTATATTTACTCACTTCTACTCAATCATATAATTAATTATTGAGATAAATATTTATGTTCATGACGTTATCTCCCCTTCTAGAGATGAGTCCATCAGAAGTTGTCATCATCTTTCATGGATCTTTGCAATTTTTTATTTTGCTTTTCATAGATGTTGTCAATGAAAGGCTTCAACCTTTTTTGTTGCATTTATAATATTTTTTTTTGATTTCCATGTACATTTACTAATATCATATCTATGTCAATTAATAAGATATTTCAACCTATTTTGACGTCGCTTTGAATCTAAGACTTCTTCCACCTCAAATTCTTGATTATTATTTACTTCTACAGAAGAAGGTGGTATTTGTCTTCTTCTCAAGATATTCACTATCTTATATGGCTCAAGAAAGGACACATGGAATACATAATGGATCTTCATAGACTCTAGTAGATGTAATTGATAAGGAAGAAGATTGATTTGTTCACAAATACGAAAAGGTTCCAGCCTACCATAGTCCAACTTATCACAAGGGCGAGTAGTCTTGATATTACCACAAAGTAACCATACCTTGTCACCTACATTGAATTGGGATTATTCTTTATGATAGGCATCTGCGTTGATCTTTTGTTGTTCTTGAGCTTCCTTTAATTATGTCTTCATTGTTGCATATAGCTCAGACAAATGATTTGCTAAACCTTCTATTACAAGATTATCAACTTTTTAGAAGTCAAAAATATCAAGTTGTGGATGATAACCATAATTGATAAAAAAAGATGTTTGTTGAGTAGAAAAATGTACCGAATTATTGTATGCAAACTCTACCAATGGCAAAAGAGTTGTTCAATTATCTTAGTGATAGTTGATGGTACACCTCAAATATTGCTCCAAAATTTGATTCACCTGTTCTGTTTGTCCATCAGTTTGAAGATGAAAAGCTGAAGAGAGCTTTATATCCACCTTTAAAAACTTAAATAGGATTCTCAAGGATCTTAGTACAAATTGAGTCCCCTTGTCTCATATAATATCCTTTTGCAATCTATGATAGTAATAGATATTATCAATAAAAAGCTTAGTTATTACTTTATTTGAAATAGATTTTGTATATGGTATAAAATGTGTCATTTTGGTTAATCAATCTATGATTACGAATATAAAATCATATGAACTTAAACTTTGAAATATAAAATATAATAAAATCTATAAAAATGGAAGACCATAATTGTTCGACATATGGTGTCAAGGACAAAGACTCGATGAAGGAAAATATACACCAAAAGGCTATCTCGATATAATAAGTCAAAATATAAACAACTAGATATATTAAAAAGAAACTGGAATGGCTATTGCCACAAGACAAGAAACTAAAGACTCTTGAACCTGGACTAGAAGCAAGAAAGGAGTTGACAAGAGTGAAGAAGCCTTCACTCTTGTCTCTATATATACTATCTAACTAGGGGCTACGTGGCGACGTTCTATATGACCTCCAATATGTGTTGACTTTGTAGGACACATGTCTTGACTTACAAGGCAAGTTTTTCTATGTGTGGGCCACATAGTTAGCTTGATCTTCAAGCTAACAACATGTGTGGCACATGGCCAACTTGTTGACCACGTTTCTAATCTAAAAAGTCAATTAAAGACACCTATGAAGTCAAAGCAGTGTCTAGGAAGTTACTAGGAAGCTTCAATATTAAATATTATAGAATTAATTTACTTTTATCTACTTTTACTTACTTCTACCTATTTCTATATGTAATTATTAGCTTACATGATTATGGCCATGACATTACCCCCCCTTCTAGAGACGAGTTCCACGAGGAGTGCTCATCATATGTTGAAGAAATCTATGATGCGACGAATTGTATTCCCCACATACTCTGATCTCTGTTCTCTTCGAAGATGATTGATAGGGCCTCTCAACCATCGGTAGTGTCCCATACCAGGGCGGGAAGACCACCCAGTTATTTGATCATTGTTGAGGCCTTCGTAACTTCCTTCGAATAGAATATTCGGAACACCATCAGCAGTTGTTCTTACCTCTAGCAAAATCACCAAACATCGAGAGTCCCTTCCCAAATCGTGATACCAAACGCGTTGTATCTCACAATCTGTTCGAGGAAGAACATGTCGTTCTTCAAGATCTTCATCTCGATTGCGTCGTCTTGAAGGTTGTGACAATCGTAATGTCTCGTCCGGCAGGTCAGCAAACGAAGGTTCTTGAGTTGAATCCGCTGGTTGTTGGCTCTCCATCTAATTAGCGTCACAAATACAAAGAAGTTACAAACAAGGATAAGAAATTGAATGTTATCTTGCCTCAATCTTGTCTCTTTTATAAGAGAGATTTTCATCTTGGTTTTGATGGATGTCGTTGATGAAAAACTTTGACTTTAGCTGATGCATTTGCTAGATTCCTGGATGGCTCCCATGTGCGTTCACTAATATCATATCCGCGCCAATGAACAAGATATTTCAGCTTATTTCGGCGCCGCCTTGAGTCTAATATCTCTTCCACCTCAAATTCTTCATTATTATCTACTTCTATAGGAGGCGGTGGCATTTGTCTTCTTTCTTGTATATCCACTGTCTTATATGGTTCAAGAAGAGACACGTGGAATACAGGATGGATCTTCATTGACTTCGGTAGATGTAACCAATATGCAACTGGGTTGATCTGTTCAGAAACAGAAAAGGGACCAAGCCTACGATAGTCCAACTTGTCACAAGGTTGAGTAGTCTTGATATTGCGACGAAGTAGTCATACCTTATCACCCACGTTGATTTGTGGTTGTTCCTTACGATATAGATCTGCGTTTATCTTTTGTCGTTCTTGAGCTTCCTTCAATTGCGTCTTCATTATTGCATGTAACTCTGACAACCGATTTGCCATATCTTCTGCTGCAGGATTATCAACTTTTGAAAAATCAAAAGTATCAAGTCGTGGATGATAGCCATAATTGGCAAAGAAAGGTGTTTGTTGCGTGGAAGAATGTACCGTATTATTATAAGCAAACTCTGCCAATGGCAGAAGGGTTGTCCAATCATCTTGTTGGTAGTTGATAGTACACCTTAAATATTGCTCCAAGACTTGGTTTATGCGCTCTGTTTGTCCATCAGTTTGAGGATGGAAAGCCGAAGATAGCTTTATGTCCACTTTTAAAATCTTGAAAAGGGTCCTCCAAAATCTTGACACAAATTGAGTTCCCCTATCTGATATGATATCTTTAGGTAATCCATGATAGCGATAGATATTATCAATGAAAAACTTAGCTGTTTCTTCACCTGTGATAGATTTTGTACATGGCACAAAATGTGCCATCTTGGTGAAACGATCTACTATCACAAATATAGAATCATAAGATCTTGAGCTTGGAAGATCTGTGATGAAATCCATAGAAACAGAAGACCATGGTTGTTCTGGTATAGGTAATGGCTAAAGAAGTCTGTAAGGTCGATGACGAGGAATTTTTGATCTTGAACAAATATCACATGATTGTACAAAGTCTTTGACTGACTTCCACATTTGTGGCCACCAAAAATCTCTTGATATGAGTTCCAAAGTCTTATTATATCCAAAATGCCCTGCTGTTGGAAAGTCATGACATGCTTGAAGAACACGTAAACGTGCTTCTCCTTCTAGAACATATAGGCGTCCTTCAAAATATAATAGATTATTCTTGAACTCGAACTTAGAAGGATCATGAGACTTGGAAGAATTATTCTCGATATCTTAAACAAGAGGGTCTGAGGACATACTGGACTGGATTTGCTTGAAAAAAGTTGAATCAACAGTCAGTGTTGATTTCATTGCTCGGAGATGAAATTGCTTCGGTTTCAAGAGGACCGTTCTTTGTTGCTCAAAAGCTACATCTCTTTCTTTTGGTGCAAAATAAGAACGTCTAGATAGGGCATCAGACAAACCTTGTTGTTTTCTTGGCCGATAACTGATAATGAACTCGAATCTTGACAAAGACATACTCCAACGAGCTTGATGACGATTCAACACGCGTGCTGACATGAAATACTCGAGGTTCTTGTGATCTGTATACATAGTGACTGGACTAGAAGCGCCTTCTAGATAATGATGTCATTCTTGAAAGGAATCCACGATCGCAAGAAGTTCTTTATCGTGGATCTCATAATTGATCTCGGCTACTGAGAATTTTCTTCAATGAAAAGCTATCGGATGAAGTTTGTCATCTGTTCCCATTTGTGATAAAACTGCACCCAAGGCAAAATCTGATGCATCTGTTTCCATAAAAAATGCCTTGGAAAAGTCAACACGATATAAGACTGGTGCAGAGACAAATGATGTCTTCAAGGCTTCAAATGTTGCTTCCGCTTCTTGATTCCATTGGAATTTATCTTTACTAGTCAAGCGTGTAAGTGGAGCTGCAACTCGTGAGAAATCTTTGATGAAGATCCGATAGTAATTGGCAAATACCAAGAAACATTGGACATCTCTTACTGTCCTTGGAATCTTCCAATCCATGATTGTTTGGACTTTCTTAGAATCCATCATGAGACCATCATTTGAAATGATGTATCCTAAAAAGTCAACTTGAGTAGTGTGAAATACACACTTTTCCATCTTGGCGTACAATCCTGCATCTCTAAGTTTTTGTAATACTTGACAAACATGTATTTCATGTTCTTCGACATTCTTAGAATAGATCAGGATATCGTCTAGATAGCAGACGACAAAATTGTCTAAGAATTCACGAAATACATCATTCATGAGATGTTGAAAAGCAGTTGGTGCATTCGTGAGTCCAAAGGGCATGACATTATATTCGAAATGTCCATACTTGGTTCGAAATGCAGTCTTTCATTCATCTCCTTCTTTGATCCGTACTAGATTATATGCTCCTCTTAGATCTATTTTTGTATAGATCTTAGCTTGATTCAACTGGTCAAGGAGTCCTGATATCAAAGGTAATGGATACCTGTTCTTGATTGTGATCTTGTTGAGTCATCGATAATCAACACACATTCGTAAAGATCCATCTTTTTTCTTTACGAATAGAATTGGAGCTCCTGCTGGAGATTTTGAATGGCGTATGAAATTCTTCGCTAAATTCTCGTCAATATATGTCTTGAGTTCAACCATCTCATCTTGCGATAAACTGTAAATTGGTCCAAATGGTGGCTGAGTTCCTTCCTTGAGGTCGATTGAACAATCATATGGGCGATGCTCAGGAAGAATATCTGCATTCTTTTTCTCAAAAACGTCTTGATACTCCTGATATTGACTTGGAATGCCAATTGAAGTCTTTACGTTTTCAGAAATAGGTGCAGCATAAATAGCAAAAGTTGATCCTTCTTTTGTTGCGTGTATAAATGCTTTTGCACCTATCAGTACGGGTTTTACTATACTAGACTTATAATTTTTTACTTGCTTGGTAGAACTATTAATAACGCTCTGGGAAAAGTCAAGTTTACGTGAATTCCAATCTATTCGAGGGTTATATTTTTCTAGCTAGGACAAACCTAAAATAACTGGATTGGACGGGGATTTAATTATGTTAAAAGCTATGTAGCTATCATGACCGTCTATTGTTACTTTTATAGGATGAGTTTCATGAGTGACATCTCTAGAAGACAAGGGACGACCATCTATGACTTCTACATGTACTGGTTTAGGTTTCTGTACAAAGGGTATTTTACGACTTTTAACAAATTGTTCATCTAAAAAACATGCTGAGGCTCCCGAATCTAATAAAGCAGAGGCTTTGTAATTCTTAGGTCCTAAATATAAGTCTATTATAAAACAAGGAGAGGGTTTTGAGGAGAGGATAGGACCTTCATTAGGAATTGTACAAGGTTCCAGCTGCACGGTCCCTATTGTAGCTGGACGAATCCATTTTTTGACATGTTGTCTTCATTGACCGTCGTACCCCTCATTTTGTAGTTGCGTCGTTTCTTTGGACAATGTTGAACACTGTGCTTAGGTTCTCCGTAATATAAACATAATCCTTCTTGATGACGACGAATCTTTTCTTGCTCAGTTAGGGGTTTAAAACGTACCGCGTCAATTTGCATGTCTTCTACTTCTGAATGTACGTTTGGCAAAGATGTTGATTTTGCCATTGAGTAATAACGTTGAGGTTCCCGTGAATGATTCTCGGATCGAAATTCGAAAAGTCGATTATCACATTTTACCGCAAAATCGATTGCTTGACTCAAAGTTTGAGGATCAGGTAAGTTGAGCATCAATTTCTTTACTTCGTATTGCAATCCATAAAGAAATTGACTGATGAGTGCAGCATCATCCCACTTGATGTCAATTGCAAGTTGTCAAAATTGTGAAGCATACATTGTTACTAAGCGATTTTCTTGTCGCAGAATTCGGATCTTATTTGTTGCAACACGAGTTGCATCGTGTTCACCATACATAGATTGAAACTCTGCCAAAAAAGCTTCCAAATTGTCCAATATTGGATTTCGTTGTTCAAAAAAAGACGAAAACCACGATAATGCAGAACCAGAAAGTAGAGTGCCAATAAACCTGACTTGTGATCCTGGAGTTGGATAGCTTTGCGGTTGAAGTTCAATTGCCAATTGTACTTGATTGATGAACCCTCGAAACTTTGATCTCGTACCATCAAATTTCTCAGGTAAGGCAATTCTTGGTTCTCTAGTGCTTATAGGGTGTTGTACAATTGGAGAAGGAACGTGATTTGTTGTAGATGTTGAAGGAGCTCCGATCATCTCTATATCTCCACTTTCTGCTATTCTTGTTCTTTCCTGTGTTGGTGAATTGAGTTGATGCATCGCAAGCATTAACTCCCTCATTTGTTCTTGCATTTGTGCCATTGCACTCTTCATTTCAACAAGCTCTGCAATAATGACATTAAGAAGAAAAATTTGTTTGATATTGCTCAAGACAAAAGAAAAGAAAGACTTGATAACAAAGAAGATACTAAGAACAATATCAGTTTAGAAGTGGGTAATCCGCAAACTTCTAATACGCTTATGTCTTGTCAAGAGAAAGGGATAATCCACTCTTACTCAAGAAAAAATAAAGCTCTGATATTGTAAGTGTACTCTTGCCAATCTGTCAAGGACAAAGACTCGATGAGGGAAAATATACACCAAAAGGCTATCTCGATATAATAAGTCAAAATATAAACAACTAGGAATATTAAAAGGAAACAGGAATGGCTATTGCCACAAGACAAGAAACTAAAGACTCTTGAACCTGGACTAGAAGCAAGAAAGGAGTTGACAAGAGTGAAGAAGCCTTCACTCTTATCTCTATATATACTATCTAACTAGGGGCTACGTGGCGACGTTCTATATGACCTCCAATATGTGTTGACTTCGTAGGATACATGCCTTGACTTACAAGGCAAGTTTTTCTACGTGTGGGCCACATAGTTAGCTTGATCTTCAAGCTAACAACATGTGTGGCACATGGCCAACTTGTTGACCACGTTTCTAATCCAAAAAGTCAATTAAAGACACCTATGAAGTCAAAGCAGCGTCTAAGAAGTTTCTAGGAAGCTTCTATATTAAATATTATAGAATTAACTTATTTTTATCTACTTTTACTTACTTCTACCTATTTCTATATGTAATTATTAGCTTACATGATTATGGCCGTGACATATGGTTGGAGAAGTCCATAGGATCAATGGCGAGGAGTTTTGGATCTTGAATAAATATTATATAATTATACAAAGTCTTTGACTGCCTTCCACATTTGATGCTACTAAAAATCTTTTAATATCTGTTCTAAAGTCTTGTTGTATCCAAAATGTTTGGCTGCTAAAAAATCATGACAAGCTTGAAGGACACGTAATCGTGCCTCGCCTCGTAGAATATATAGACGATCTTCAAAATATAGTAGTTTATTCTTGAACTCAAACTTTGAAGTATCAAACGACTTAGAAGAAGTATTCTTAATATCATAAAAAAGAAGATCACAGAACATATTTGATTGAATTTACATCACAAAAGTTGAATCAATAGTCAATGTTGATTTTATTGCTCAAAGATGAAAATCCTCGTACTTCAAGAGAATCATTCTTTATTATTCAAAAGATGCATCTTCTTCTTTTGGTACAAAATAAGAATATTTAGAAATGGCGTCTGATAGACCTTATTATTTTTTGGATAGATAAGTCATTTTGAAATTAAATCTGTATAAAGACATGTTTTAATAGGCTTCACGATGATTCAAAACAAGTGTTGACATGAAGTACTTAAGGTTCTTATGATTTGTATACATGGTGACTAGACTTAAGAAGCCTTCTAAATAATGATGCCATTCTTGAAATGAATCTATGATTGCAAAGAGCTCTTAATCTTGGATCTCATAATTAATCTCGGCTGTTAAAATATTTTTTGGAATGATAAGCTATTGAATAGAGTTTGTCATTTTTTCCTATTCATGACAACACGATAAGCATAGCAAATTCTAACACATTTGTTTCTATAAAAAAATGCATTATAAAAGTCGACGCAATATAAGATTGCTTCAGAAGTAAATTCCTTCTTTAAAGCATCAAATGATGCTTTTACTTTTTTATTCTACTCAAGTTTGTTTTTAGAAGTCAAATGTGTAAGTGAAACTATGAATTGAAAAAAGTTCTTAATGAAGATTTGGTAGTAATTAGCAAAGCCCAAAAAATATTATACATCTCATACTGTTTTTGGAATCTTTGAATTTATGATAGTTTCGATCTTCTTGGGATCCATCATAAGGTCTTTATTGGAAATGATATATCTTAAAAAATTAACTTAAATAATATGGAATGTACACTTTTTCAACTTGACATATAATCTTATATCTCTAAGTTTCTGTAGCACATGACAAACATGAAGTTCATGTTCTTTTGTATTTTTAGAATAGATTAGAATGTTGTTTAAATAAAAAACAACATAATCATCTAAAAACTCATGAAAAATATCATTCATAAGATGCTAAAAAGTAGCCGATGCATTTGTGAATCCAAAATGCACGACATTATATTCAAAATATCCATACATAGTTCAAAAATTAGTCTTCCATTCATCTCTTTCTTTGATATGAACTAAATTATATGTTCTTCGTAGATCTATTTTGATATAGATCTTTGTTTGATTGAGTTAGTCAAGAAGTCCTAAAATCAAAGATAAAGGATACCTATTTTTTATGGTGATCTTATTGAGTCCTCAATAATCCACACACATCTGTAGATATCTGTCTTTTTTCTTCACAAATAAGATACGAGCCCTAGCCGAAGATTTAGAATGGTGTATAAAGTTCTTTGTCAAGTTCTCATCAATGTACTTCTTTAAAGCAACCAACTAATTTTACAATAAGCTATAGATTGGTCCAAATGATGATTGAGCTTTTTCTTGTAGATCAATTGAATAATCATAAGATTGATTCTTTGGAAGAATATCTACATTCTTCTATCAAAAATATCTATGAATTCTTGATGTTAGCTAGGAATATCACTTGATATTTTTTCACCATTAGAAATAAGCATAGCATATATAGCAAAAGATGATTCTTCTTTTGCAGCATGCATGAAAGCTCTCGCACCTACCAATAAAGGTTTGGATGTACTAGACTTATATACTTCTACTTTACTAATATTATCTTGAATTATACTATTATGAAAGTTAAGGTTACAAAAAATCCAATCTATTTGAAGGTTATATTTCTCTAGCCATAATAATCTTGAAATAACTGGATTGGAGGGAGTTCTTACTACAATAAATACAACTACGTTGTTCTGATTTATAATTGCTACATCTACAAAAAAAATCTAATCGATAATATTTCCAAAAGACAACAAACAACCATCTATAACTTCTACATGTATGGATTTAGTTTTCTTAATTAAAGATATATCTTATTTTTTGACAAAGTCTTCATCTATAAAACAAGTTGAGGTTCTTGAATCCAACAAAGCTAAGACTTTGTAATTTTATGGTCCTAAACAAACTTCTATTATAAAACAAGGTGAAATATTAGAAGAGAGAATAGGACCTTTGCTAGGTGTTGCACATGATTCCAACCGCACGGTTCCTATTATAGTTGAAGGATGTCATTTTCCAACACATTGTCTTCTTTGGTAATCATGCTTTTTATTTTTTAATTACATTGTTTCTTTAAAAAATATTGAGTAGTATGTTTAGCTTCTCTACAATATAAGCATAAGCCCTCTTGACATGGTCAACTCTTTTCCTGCTTTGTGAAGGATTTAAAAAGTACCATATTAATTTACATTGGTTCTAGCTTTGATAAATAAGTTTTTGAAAACGTAGGAGCTGCCATCATTATTTGATTTGTTCCTCCTCAGTAATATCTTTGTTCTTGATATCTTTCAAATAATTAATTGTCACATGCAATGGCTTGAGCAATAAATTGTTTCAAAGATTTTATCTTTGGCATTGTTAGTAACAAGTCTTTAATATTATTCTTCAATGTATATCAAAATTGATTGATAAAGACTTTGTCATTTTAGTCCACATTGCAAGTGAGGTTTTGAAATTCAGTAGCATATTTAATGACTGATCGAGATCCGTGCCATAAAGTTAAGATCTTGGTCTTTGCTATTCTTTTACAATCACTTTCTCCAAATGTGACCATAAATACTTCTAGGAATGAATTCAAATCAAAAAGAGTCAAGAACCTTTTTTCATTAAAGGTGCAAATTAAGACAGAGCACTTCTTGATAGAAGTGTACCTATGAATCCAACTTGAGTAAATCCATCAAAGAATTGGAAAGGATGCAACCTTAGATGGAACTTCACTTGTTACAAAAATCCTCAAAATTTTGATCTCAATCCATCAAACCTCTCAGCCATACTAATGATTATCTCCATCAGACTTGTAGAAGAAAAATTCTCTAGATTTGGTTGTGAAGTTGATCTACTTTCTTCTTTCAACTACATAACTTCTTGCCTCAGACTTTGAACTTATTCCATAAGCATAGGCATAGTACCTCTATGATTCACATTAAAAATACATGAGATTTCCACTTTTAAAGTGTTGATAAGCTCATAAAGATTTGCAATAGTTTCAAATCTATTTTCACTTCTGTTAAGAGTAGCATCCATAGTCTTTCTTTCCATAAACAATTCAAATACATTCAAAAATTTAAATTAGAGGAGGATAATCCGCAACCTTTAATAAAAAAAATTCACAAAGAAAGGTAATCCAATCTCTTTAAAGAAAAGATCAATGTTAGAAACAAGATTTTTTATTTAAGGTGAATAGTCCACAACCTTTAAAACATAACAATAGAAGTAGAGTAATCCACTCACTTCTAAAACAAGACAAAAATAATATATTAGCACTCATGTCAAATTGTGAAGGACATGAATCTCAAAAAAAAAAAAAAAACCCTCAATACACTCTTGTGTCATTGAAGAGAACTAAAAAGTCACTCAAAAGGTGATGTGATATTATACTAGAATCGCTATTGCTAAAAATAAGAAGACTAGAAAGTCTTGAAATAAGACTAAAGACTAGAAAAGCATTGACAAGAATGAAGGAGGCTTCACTCTTGCCTCTATATATACTCTTTAACTAGGAGCTACGTGGTAATATTCTATAGAACCTCTGACATGTCTTGACTTCGTTAGCCACATGTTTTAACTTGCAAGGTAAGTTATCTATATATATGCAACGTAGTTAGCTTGTTTGACAAGCTATCAACACATGGTTAACTTGTTAGTGAAGTTTCTAACCTACAAACACATTTAAAATCAAAATCATGTCTATCAAGCTTCTAAGAAGCTTTTTTAGAAGGCTTTATGAAATTAATCTATATTTACTTACTTCTATTCAATCATATAAGTAATTATTGAAATAATATATATATATATATATATATATATATATATATATATATATATATATATATCTATATCTGTCATACATCACTACGTAATTCTTACTTAGATAATATATATGGAGGTAAAAGTAAAGCCTTTTCTACTCTTATCAATGCTTTTTTAGTTCTTAGTCTTGTTTCAAGACTTTTTAATCTTCTTGTCTTTGGCAGTAGTTATTTTAGTTCAACTTATTATCATGTTTCAATAATTTTTAGTTTTTTTGAGTGATAAAAGAATGTATTAAGTTTTTTTTTTTAAATTCATTACTTTAAAAAGAATTCCAATCTTATTTGTAAAAAAAATGATTAATCATTGTAGATGTGTATTAATTATCAAAAATTGAATAAAATCACCATCAAGAATATACATCTTTTATCTTTGTTATTTAGACTTTTTGATTAGTTGAATCAAAATAAGATCTTTATAAAAATAGAACTATGGATAATATACAATCTAATATGCATCAAAGAAGGAGATGAGTAGAAGACTATATTTTGAACTATGTATCGATATTTTGAATATAATGTCATGACTTTTGGACTTACAAATGTAGCAATATCTTCTCAATATTTAATGAATGATGACTTTTAACAAATTTTTAACAATTTAATTATCTATTATATGGATGAAATCTTAATCTATTCTAAAAACATAAAAGAATATGAATTCCATGTTCATTGTATGTTATAAAAACTAAAAGATACATGGCTCTATTCCAAGATAAAAAAATATATATATATATATATATATATTTCTCACTATTTATAAAAACAAGCACACTAAATTTTATTTTTTAAGTGTATTATTATCACAAATAAAAACATATGATAAAATTTATTTAATAACACATCACAAAAAATTTAAATATTTTATGTCAATACATATTTTGAATTCTTGCAAAGCTTATTGGAGCATATTTTTGTCAAGACTTGAATTCAAATTCACTTATCAACTAGAAAAATAATAAGGTTTATTAGATGATCTTTCTAGACAATCTTATTTTATATCAAAAAAAAATGTGGCTTCTGATCAAGAATGGATAATTCTCTCAAAGCTAAGGCAATTGCATCTTTGAGCAATGAAATTAGTAGTATTTACTAATTTAACTTTTCTAAAGTAAATTCAATTAAATATGTCCTTTGATTCTTTTATTGATGATATTTAAGAAAATTTCTCAAAATTTTATGATACTTCTAAGTTTGAATTTAAAAACAATCTATTCTATTTTGAAGGTCACTTATATTTTTTAGAAAATAAAGCATAATTATGTAATTTTCAAACTTGTCATGTCTTTCTAATAGAATGACATGTTAGATACAACAAGATTTTGGAATTTATACCTAGATATTTTTAGTGGCATCAAATTTAAAATATTATCAAATATTTTATATAATTATGTGAAATTTTTTTAAGATTAAGAACTCCTCATTATCAACCTTACAGACTTCTTGAACCATTACATATTTTAGAACAACTATGGTTTTTTATTTCAATGGATTTTATGATAGATTTTTTAGTTTCAAGTTTTTATGGCTCTATATTATGAAAGTAGATTGTTATACCAAGATGGCATATTTTATACTATATATAAAATCTATCACTTATAGAAAAATAGCTCAGTTTTTTCTTAACAACATCTATTGCTATAATAGATTATCTAAAGATATCGTACTGAATAAAAGGATTTAATTAGTATAAGATTTTAAAGAATTCTTTTTAAGATTCTAAAAGTGGACATAAAACTATCTTTGACTTTTTGTCTTCAAACTTATAGATAAATAAAATGAAAATTTTAAATTTAATTTATAAATAATGGAAACTTATAGATAATAAAATAGTATTTGAGGTATACCATCAATTATTGATAAGATAATTGAACAATTCTTTTACCATATGTAGAATTTTTTTATAATAATATACTATATTTTTCTATTTAATATATTTGTTTTTAATTAATTATGATCAACATCCATAATTTTTATGCTTTTGACTTTTTAAATAATAAAATATTTGGCAAATTTTTTATTTGAGCTACATAAAAAAATAAAGACACATCTAAAAGAAGTTTAAGAATGACAAAAGATCAATGCAGATACTTATCCTAAGAAACAATCTTAATTCTACATTAGTAATATGCTATAATAATTTCATCATAATAATAAGATTATTTGTCCTTGTAACAAATTGGATTACTATAGATTTATACTATTTCTTATATGTGAACAAATCAATCTAATATCTTATTTGTTACATCTACTAGAATCTCTAAAGATCCATCTTATATTTTACATAATTCTTCTTAAGCGATGTAAGACAAAGTATATTCTAGAAAGAAGACAAATGCCATCACCTTCTATAAAAATGGATAAAAATTAAGAGTTTGAGATGGAAAAAGTCTTAGATTCAAGGTGGAGCTAAAATAGGTTAGAATATCTTATTTATTAGCATAAATATGATATTAATAAAAGTACATAAGAGTCAACTAAAAATTTTATAAATATAATAGAAAAGATTAAATCTTTTCATCAACAACATCCATTAAAATCAAAAAAAAAAAAAAAAATCAAGAAATTTACTACTATAAAATAAATGATGTTCAATAGAGATTACATCTTATCTTCTATCTTCCCTTATGAGTTCTTTATATTTTATAACACTAATGAGATAAAGAATCTATAATTGACAAATTTAATTTAAGAGCCAACATTTACAAACTTATTAGATAAGACATTGCAATTGTAACTACCTTTAAGACAACGTAATTGAAACAAAGGTCTTAAAGAATGATATTTCCTTCCTTATATAAATAGTGAGATACAACACATTTGATATCACGACCTTGGAAGAGATTCTTGATGTTTGGTGATTTTATTGGAAGTAGAAATGACTCCTAACATTATAACAAATATTTTTTTTGAAAAAAGTTATGAAGGCCTCAACAATGATCAAATAATAGGATGGTCTTCTTCTCCTAGAATAGGACATTATTCATGATAAGAAGACCTATTAACTACTTTTAAAGGAAACAACAATCAAAATATGCCACAAATACAATTGATTGTATTTTGAACTTCATCAATTTGTAATTATTACTCTTTATGGAAGTTATCTTTATAAGAAGGGATAATATTACACATATATATATATATGTTTTCTTTAATGATTACATAGGTAATATAAATAAATATAAGTTAATAAAAATAAATTAATTTCATAATATCTTCTAAAAAAGTTTCATAGATGCGGTTTCTTTTTTATATGTGTTTGTATAAAATAGATAGATTACCATTGTAGAAATGACAAGAAACATGCTTTATACTCAAAACCTTAGTTATGAGTTTTAGGCGGAAGTTGTGGTAAATGCAGTGTATACAAGAAATAGGTGTCCAACAAGTGCTCTTGCATCAATGACACTACAAGAATCTTGGAGTGAGAAACAACCTTGCATTTTTCATTTGAGGACCTTTAATTGCATTGCATATGTAAAAACATCAAATTGTATGAGATCCAAACTTGATGCAAAAAGTACAAAAAGAGTATTTCTTGGTTATTGTAAAGGTACTAAGGCATATAGACTAATGTGCTTGGAAACCAAAAAGATCATCAAAAGTCATAATGTTGATTTTTTGGAGTACAAGAGTATTTATGAATACTTAGAGACATATCCAACATGGAGTAATGGTATATTTGTGAAAACATAATTGAATTCAATAAAGAAACAAGAAGATGAAGATAATAAAGATGATGAAGATGAAAAGCCAAAGAAGGTTGAAAAGATGAAGGCTCTTACAATTGCTAGGAACAGGAATGAAGGAAATGAAGATATTGAAGATTATGATGATGATGATGATGAGAAGTACCAACCATTGAGTGAGAAACAACAAGGTTTAAGAGAGAAGAAGGTTGGAAAAGAACATAGGTTGCAATAAGGTGAATCTTCTTTTATAAATGAATAGAGATATTCTTTGAAATAAAAAAAGAAACATGGTAAATGGTGAAAGGATTACATCTTTCTTCAAATAAGTGAAGAACATGCAAATGTTGATCTTAATGATATATGAGAATTATATGATATATGATATATGAGAATTATATGATATATCATTATATATCAATGATCTTAAATGATATATGAGAATTGATATATAATGATATATGAGAATTGATACATCTTCCAACAAATCAATGTAGTGTTGATTGTAAGTGGATGTTTAGGACTAAAAGAGATACAATGGATGTGGTGGTAAGGTACAAGGCAAGATTAATTGCTAAAAGATATTCACAAGTTGTTGGTCATTGTACAATAGAGGCATGTTGGATAAGGCAACTCTTAAAAGACATTGGACTAGTGCAATAAGAAGCAACTCTAATTATGTGTAACAATCAAAGATGTCTTGTATTTGCCAAAAATCCAAAATATCATTTAAGGACCAAGGATATTGATGTTCAACATCATTTTATATGAGAGAAGATTGAAGATGGAATAATAGGTATGAAATATTGTGCTACAAATGACATGCTTGCTGATGTATTTAGAAAGATATTAGTGAAGGATAGACATCACAAGTTGATACAAAGATTAAGATTGAAAGTCTTTTAAAAATTAGCAAAGTGTGAGTATTAAAGATCAACAAGTACTAGCTTAGTTACAACTACATAGATATTAAGCATAGTATGTTACTAATAGTGAAAAGGTAGCTAAGAATTAAAGAAAGTTATTATGGTGGCAGCTAGGATTTGTAGGTGATGGCTAGGTTTAAAAAAAACTTAGGATTTAGTTGGATGAAGTAGAAATAGATACAATATCAAAAGGATGGAAGTTGCCTCGTTGGTTAGTAACCACTACCTATAAGTAAAAGATATTAGAAATAAAAGTCATCTTATTCCACACTTCTCTTTGTGTGCAAACCTTGCTAATGCTAAGTATTTGTAGCTTTTAGACTTCTTTTCTTCAATATATATGTAGTTATTTTTTAATATCTTTGGAAATAGAAGTGAAATTCAATAGCTTCTATATTTGTATTTTAAAAAGACTAAATAAGATTGGTGGTTTTTTATTTGAAGATGGTGTTGGCTAATTTAAACTAATGAATATATAGTGTTTAATATATATATATATATATATATATATATATATATATGTATATTTCAATCAAATGTCAATCGTGCTTATTAAATAAAAAATGAAAGATGGAAGGGTCAAGAGTCAGAATATGTTCTTTTTATAGTGCCAAAATATCTAAAGTTACAACGATAGTTTATTCTATGGTTTATATTTCATCTAAGTCTGTTACTTATGAGCATATGATTATTGTATGGATACCTATTATTATCAATGCCATTACTAGACAAGATGGGTCTTTTAGTTTTTTAGGGATTTTATTGTTATATGGTCTAATATAAGACCAATAGTGATAATATGTAGTCTCATATTCCAACTTTAAGTATAGATTATATTTATGAAAAATGCCTTTGTATTTCAATTGGATTTCAAATTCTTCATTTATAAAAGAAATAAATAGAATAATAGACAATAAGATTTTCTTAATATTATCAAATAGAATATACAATATAAAGATAGTAGATTTTTTTCAAATAATCTTCTTTTATTCTTGTCTACACTATTTTCTTGATTTATATACATACCAAGAATAAGGCTCTATAGAAGATATCATTCACCTTCAAGAATTTAATCTATAATGAAATTTTGATTCTTTAGATTTTATATATCAAATTATCGATGCCATTGTTGTAAATACAAAAAGTATATGTTGAAATTGAACAAACTTTAATTAAGGGATTCTTTTGTTCCAATTCTATTACAAAAAATAAGTACAAAGTAGTTGTATTGAAGCATTTGGATTTGAGATACGACCATTAAGGATTTAATGAATTTAACATTGATCTAATATTACAGTTCTACGTTTGAAAGATGTTTTATTGGAACAAAATTCATTAGAATTAAACTGGATAGAGTTTAGGCAACTTTGTCAATAAGAGCCAAAGTATCTATTGAGAGTGTAAGTTGCAATTTAGGTCCGAAAAGAAAGTGTGTGGCCTTAACAACCTTCAACGCTTTTCACCAAGGATTGGATTGAGCAAATGCAATGGTATCATCCACAATGTAGATACCTCCAATGCATATACTAGTACTACACTATTATCAAGGATTGATCAAGATCTATACTCAAAAGCAATAAACAAAGCATATAATTTTCAAACTAGAGTATCCAAATTTTAGGGTTATGTGATACTTCTTTGGATTGCTTGAAATTGCTCATTCTTGTCTTCCTTGAAGCACAATTGCCGTCCAAAGTCCGTTCCAAGAGTTACAATCACCATTTTGCATAGTTAAGACCTCCAGCCTCCACTCTTTCAAATTGGACAGGTCATGGAATTAGGCGCTCACAGTGGTGGGGCCCATATCCGTCGAAGAAAGCTGCTGCCTCCCACTCCACAGATGGCAATCTGTCCGCCACCGCATGTGAGGGGCCTGCAAAGGACACGCGCTATCTCGGGTTCGAAACTCTCCAGCGCACGATCGAAGCCCACGTACGAATGGGTACAACCATTGACACACACGTGGAAAAATAGTCCACTGTAACGTGTCCTGAAGGCCACCAAAAACGAGGAGGAGGAAGGAGTAATTGTCCAGGTGGCCAGCAAATGGTCCTAGTTGGACAACACCCTGGCACCCGATCTCCGGGGGGTCTCATCATATCTGTCTTGCGTTTCGCCGAGGTTTCCTCGGATGCGGGGTCAACGGCTGTGTATGATCGCTGCGTAACTTCGAAAGCACCCATTCTGGGTGAGAACCCTAATTCAGTTTCAGTTTTGAGAACTAGGGGTTTTTGCTTTTTCCAGAACTTGCGAATATGCTGGATGCTTCGGAAAGTCATTGGCTTCATCATAGGAATATGATTTTTAATTTTTAGATCAAATAAAACTAAATACGTACAGCTATACCCTATTTTCGATGGGTTTAATTTTGGTGTTTATGTAGTCATTTTTATTTATTTACTTATGTATTTTTTGTTTTCTTTTTTCTTTTTACCATGAAGATTTGCATTGCAAGTAACAGATATATCAGTTGGAGTTGCATAATTCTACATGTAGCTCATTGGATGAATGATTTTTTTTTTTTTTTTTTTTTTTTTTTTGCATGGTTCAAATCCTTAACACACACACACACACACACATATATATATATATATATATATATATTTAAAGGTTAGAAGAATAATAAAAATAAATATATTATTATTATTGTTATTATTATATAGGGTATTGCTAATTCTACTTCAATTTTTGCTACTACCATCACAACTCTCCATCTAACACATGTCACCTATATTCAATACCTTTCGAACCATTTGATTGAATATAATTTTTTATTTTATTAATGAATTAATAAAATAATTAATTATTTATTTAATTAATTAATAAAATGTGAAGTGGATAGTTGGTTGTGGATAGTTGGAATAGCAAAAACTATGGTGACATTAGTAGTACTCTATATTCAATGATTGTGCAAAGTTTATCTTCTAGGGGTCTTTTCACATATTGTTACAATCCACAAACATTGTACTCTTTTTCATTATAATCAAATGACTAATTTGATATTCGTTTTAACAAGAAAAAACATTCAAATAGTCAATGATGTTGTTTAAAGCAAAAAATGAACATAAACACAACTAATATTAATAAAACAGGCTTCTGAATTAAAACCCTGAGAACATGTTAAATAAATACTAATCATTGTTTGTACATAGGATTTCATTTACACCAAAGTTATTATTTAAAATGAATCATAGTTTTATAATATACTTACATTTACAAAAATTGTTTGAATTTTTGTTCATCAATTTGGAAGTAGATGTGTGAGATATTTGAACAAAATAATTTTTAGGCATGAATTAAAACAATTTTGTGAAATGGCAATTTAATGGAATTGTATTAATTGACATGTATTAGTGTATTGTACATTCTATTTTCCTGTGGTGTGTTGTTAAAAGTCAATCCCAATACAATTAAATTCACTTGTTTTAGGGTAAGAATCAAACAAGTTAAACTTTTTTATATGTATATTCAAGAAAAATGGTATTTGGAAACTAATGATTATTTTATTTACTTGTCTCAGTCTTGGCATTGTCTTGCATCAATTAAATACATTATATTCTATTACTATTTCTTCTTTTATTTAAATTTAGTCCTGTATTGACAGATTTTCATAGATGCATTAAGTTTTATCCTGCTGGCTTTTTTTAAGGTATGACATTTCTTAACAGCAGACCATAATTTGATTCCTTGTACAACTAATTGTATTAGTTTTTACCCTCCATTTCTATGCACTAAATTATTCCTTGAATTTTGAATGTGCATCACCCAGTGTAAAGTATACATTCCAACCTCCTTGAAATGTTGAAACTTCATGATTATTTTCACACATGAAGTTTATTATGTCAAAAGACAAAGCACTTACGTGTAATCTCTCAGGAAAGATTGCAATAGACTTTTTCTATCACCATGTTTTGAACATGACTTGGGAATGAAAGTGCTTGGTTGTGAAATCAAGGTCATTTCATAGAAGAAAAAAGAAAAGAAAAATAGTGTATTTGCATTTAAAAAACACAAAGAAAGGAAGAAAGGAGATGTTAATTGTAACTTGTGGTAGCTAGATGCCTTTCAAATTGGCACTTTTGGACATGAAGTTGCAAACTCACAAATGCCTCATGAAGATTAAAACTTGCAATTATTGTAAAAGCAACATGATTGGGTGTTAAAACCATTATTGTGTGTAGATTCAAAGCATACAAAATTCTTGAAGTAGTCATCATTGAACTACAACATATTTATGAATTCAAATTCATAATTATGAGTGTTTTGTGGTTATCTCATCAACAATATAAAATTTGCAAATTATGAAAGTATAAATGATGCATGCCTAAATTTGGAAGAATGTTCAATTATTTTGAGATGGGTGACAGAGATAATTGGCTTCCATGTGTGTTCAATGAGTTTGTGACATGATGTTCATGGGTTGGTTAAAGTCCTCCTGATATTAGTACCACCACCTTAATATAGAGCCCTACTTTAACAAAGTAGAGGCTCAAGTTCAATGTGGGCCCACAAAGACTTGTGTATTGAAGGCTTGGTATAGGTTGCTTAATATTATTATCCTTAGATATCTCATGGCTCACATCTGTCAAGGACTATAAGTGTCATTTTCTGAAGGATACTATTCAGGTCAATCGTTTTGTAAAGGAAAAGAACACATCTAAAGTATGTGTCTTTCCATGAAAAACTTCAATTTTGGAAAATATCTCCCTACACAACCTGCTTAAACGTCCTAACTTCAACTGGGTTTTGATACAACCTTTCAAGGCAGAATAGAACGTTCCAAGACAAGGTATTTTAAGAAACAGATGCTGAGTCTAGGGTTTCTATCATGCAGCTAAATAAGCTTGGTTACACAAAATTTGAGAATGAAAACCGTTCAGCCCACAAATTTTGGTGATGTATAACCAGCTCAATGGTCTCATGAAAAGCCATTTGGGCCTTTTTAGTGGTTGAAATGGAGATTAAGTAGCACATTGCTGTGGTTTTATCCAGAGCTGTTTTTTGAAGAGGGAGGCCACGCCAAGGCTTTAATTTTTATTTATTTTTAAGTTAATTTTTTCTTTTTCCTCTCATATCAGGCATTTTCTGGTGTAAAGGGCAGCTTGTGGAAGCCTCTCAAAGTTAGCCAGTCCCTCAAGTCGTGTGGGAGGATGTAGGTGGGTGCACAGGTGGCATCATACTATTCTTTAAAACGAGAAAAAAGAGGAAAAAAAAAGAAAGGAAAGCAAAAAGCAATAAAAAGTAAACCAAAAAGAGCAAGTGAAAACGGGAAAAAGGAGGAGAATAAAGCCATAGAGAAAGAAAAATAGAAATCGCGAGTAAAGATTAAGTTTAAAATTCCAATGAGTTAGTGACAAGTAAGCAAGAGGGAATAAGACATCCCGAATTCCGACTATCCCAAACCATCAGATTGATAGAAAAAAGAAAAGAAAAAGGAACCTACCCCCCCCCCCCCACGCCTTCATTCCCTAGCAACTGAAACGACCTATAACCGTGTGAGCCTGATTCCGTGAAGCACGGTGAGAGGGGGGTGATGTGGCGTCACTCTTACCCATGTGGGAATTGGGGGGTGCCACCTCAGCAGGGCAGGGAGTGAAAGATCTCGAAGCATCGATGAGACGCAAGGCAGCGAGCGAGGGCCGTGACAGTCTCCGACACTATTCTCGGAGAAGGGAAAATAGATTACGGTGCTGCGACGATTTTGCAAAACGAGGGAGGAGGAAGAGGAGGGAGAGGAAGAAGGGATTGGAAGAAGCCTCCGACTTTGAAATCACAGTTTGTCACTATCTGGGTGCCAGTCTGCATCATCGTGCTCCGGAGTTTTCCTCTTGCGTGTCTCTCAGAGGAAGCAGACGCCGTTGCGGCAGTAGGAGAGGAAGTTTTCCAAGGTCGGTTGGATTTGGTTGCATGCAGAGGAGACGAATCAGATGTTGCGACGTTTGATGCACTGCAATTGGGCTGACGAGTGAGCACACAAGGAGGGCTAATTGAGAGAGCTAGGGAGGAAGTCGAAAACAGTGTGTGAGAGAGTGAGAGGATCAGATGAGCTGAGAGTTACTGGGGCATCTTCCATCAAATCATGCAACGTAAGCGTTGGACGTGGTCGCAGTAGAAAGTACTGTTTGTGTCTGATTTTTTTTTTTAAAGTTAGTGTGCACCAACGTGCACTTTGGAGCACTGATTGGGAGAGCGGTTCTTTTCTCATTGCGGGGTCGTCTGTGGACTTGGCGCTGGAAGGATTCGCGAGTAGATGGAGTTGCGTTTGCGTACAACAGCCTTTGTGGGGTTCAAGGGTTTTGTTTTTTGGATGGAGGCGATTGCTTTTTCCTCGATCATCTGCAGTTTGTTGAATCTCTTTCGGGTTCGTCACTGTAAAGCTGAAGCAGTGGACAGATGCAGTGGGTTTTCAGTTACGTTGATTAGGGTAGCTGACAAACACAAATCCAGTTCCCGAAGATTTTTGAGTTCCTTGTGAGTGTATAATGGTGGTTGTGGTGCCGTAGAGTTTCTTCCATGGCTCCGAAAATTAGAGAGTGCCCCAAAGTGAGGGATCCCGAGAATATACTCAATAAGATTCTTCTGCAGATTGTTTGCAAGAATCTCATCCCGAATTGAAGCTCAGACTTGGCTTTAGAATTGGATCATTCTTTGGAACATTGATGCCACTCTCAGGCGAATTGCATTGTTAGAGCCAGAAAACCCCCCCTCCCCTCCCCTCCCCACCCACGCACGCACGCACGCACACACATACACATGACGCAGTTAACTGTACAGTTATAGAGCTGTGGTTAGTTTGCTCACAATTTCTGGTTGTCGTTTATACTCCAGAGCGCCGTTAAAAATGTAATGTGTGATTGCGCTATTGCGGAGATTTTCGCGACAATAAGATGGACAACCTCAAATCAATACGAGATAGATGATAGTAGGATTGGAATTAGAAGGGGTCCTGTTGACCTTTCACAGCTGGAAGACGATTTGATGTTCCTTTTCGCTTGTTTTGAGTCCGCCTATACTTAGATATCTTTTTGATTAGCTTCAAAAGTACACACTTACGTAACCTGTCTCGTCCTGTGTTACTGTCTTCGCATTCTCCCAATAGACCTGTATAATGTTGTCTGCAGTTGGTTGACCAGTAACCTTACTATTGGGCTTGCATTTTTGGGTGTGCAGGAAGGGGAGGATCATGCACGTTGAGTTTTGGTCAAGATATTTGGAAGGATCGTGTAGTTCAACCTGCTAGAAAGAGGAATATGGCTTGAGAAGATGGGGTTTCTAACCACTGATTTCATCGTTGCAAAAACCTAAATCAGTGAGGTACTACTTGTTCCTTACAAATCAGTTACATTCATGCATTCAGTGATACGAAGGGGATTTTTGGAAGGATCTTGGAGGAGCCTTTTCAGAAACCTGATATCAGGCTACCTAAGTACTCTGGAGAAAGATTCCGAGTTACGGCTCCACTGTCTTCATAGCTGTCTGCAACGAAACTGAAAGTTAAAGTCATGCGAAGCTATTCATCTGAAATTGGACCTATTTCAGGCAGGGATCCTTATGCCAATTAGTGGTCATATATATGGAAAATAAAACTAATCATTTTACTTCAAATCATTTGATCAGAGGCCAATTGCTGTGTATTATAGAAGACTCATGCTCATGTCTCGTGTCTAGTCACACAGACAACCTTTGCGACTGCTACATGTTCGTAGTTAGTGGTTGAATTAATACAAGGTTGATCTATTCTCTTCTATAGTGGGAGTTTTTGCATTAAGCATATTGCAGATTATATTCTTTGCAGGTATCATACTTATTATTCACTGGTTGCCATCTTTTTAGCTACTGTTGTCTGTGTTGTGAATCTACTGCCTGGTTCAATGGGACGAGGATGGTATGTTGATTCTCGGTGGGCTAGAAATCAATTAATTGAAAATGGTTTTGTGTTTAGGGTTTTAACTGTAGTGTTGTTGCTCGCATATGTTAGGGATGGGGAGTTTGGACGAAGAAATTTCAGCCATGTTACAGAGCAGTCATGCCAGCTTCTCTGATGCATCCCTTGCTGGAGTAATGGCTACTGAAACCTCCACTAATCCGGACATATTTGTCTCCCTCACTAGCCATATCTCGCCTTATCCCGGAACTTTACCAACAAACTTCCACCATGGTGGCCTTGCTAGGACCTCAAGTATGTCCAGTGCAGGTTTGGTAAACAACTCCCGGCTACCCAACCTCAGACCAAGCCAACCTCATCAGGGCTGGCCGGTTCCAATGGACGGAGACGAAAAATGGATTCTCGACGCAAAGGGCGAAGTCTTGGACATGCACGCAAATTCCTCTTTTGGTGCAGTTTGCGACGGCTTCATGCCGATCATGAGCCAGGCCCCTGCCCCTGCCCCTGGACCCCCTGGGGGTGGGCTCCATCGTTATCACTCTGCACCGAGCGCTTTCATGCAAGCTCTGGCGGATGACGCATTCTCTCAGATTCCATCTTCCCTAGGAAATTCCACCTTTGATCCCTTGTTCACTGAGGGTGGGCTGACGTCCATTTCTGAGCAGATGGACGTGGAAAGAACGGATAGTGGCAGTAGTATGAACGGATTTGAGCAGTTCCTATCGCCTGACAGCGATTTTAGTCGAAGAGCTGCAATGTCTGCTCTTGGTGCCGTCAAGACTCAGAATGCTGGTGCGTTGAGATTTCTCTTCATGTATTTCTTTTTGTTCAAGATGTCATAAACTTTATGCATAGGTTTTCTTATGGGGTCGATTCATGGGGGTGTTTACAGACACATTTACAAGTCTCTTCCCACCTGCGAAAAGCACTGAGTTAGTACGCCAGAAGAGTGTGCCAGTTGCAGAGAAGAGAAAACCAAAGCCAGATATAACTAAAATTTTAGAGGAGCATCAGTCGGAGGATAGCATCTCAGGGACGTCGGAGGATAACAGTCTTCTTAGTGGACTCAAAGCGGCTATGTATTCACAGGACGATTTGTTGAACAACGATACTGTGACTTCTATGCCAACAAGCCCAGGTATTGAACCAATTTATGAGATTTTTGGCTGTTGATATCTTCAATTCTTTCTTTCAATGTGGTGCGTTCAGGTTTGGATTTCACAGGAGTTTGATTCACTAATGGTCTGGAATATGATGTTTGCTCATCAGGCACTCCAGGGGGAAAGAGGCAACGAGGGTTTGTGGGAGAAAACGAGATATCGAGTGGCTCGGAGTTGAACTCCAAATCATACCGGCTGAACAATAACCAGTCCACTGGTCTTATCCGCCACATGAGCTTGCCAACATCTGGAGATGTGCCAAACATGAGCCTTAACACTGATGACCATTACGTCCAGATGCGAGCTCGGGCCAAGCGTGGATGTGCCACCCACCCCAGGAGCATAGCGGAGCGCGTGAGGCGGACTCGCATCAGTGAGCGAATGAAGAAATTGCAGGACCTGGTGCCCAATATGGAAAAGACGACCAACACGGCTGATATGCTGGACGAAACTGTGGAGTATGTGAAGTCGCTGCAAGTGAAAGTTTCCGAGCTCCAAGAGACGATTGCGAAGCTCAAAGCTGCTAGCGCCACTCAAATCACGAGCTCATGAGTGGGACGACTGATTTCTGCGTATTTCTCGGCGTTTTGTAACATATCATGAATTCGACGTTACCATTGAAATCTGACTCACATTCCAGGTTTGCGAAACTTGTACAGTCGATCGGTATTAAGTTTGGAGTTCGTTGGTGCCGTCCCCTCCGGTTGTAAATGCACGGATTGTTGGGTTGTAAAAGCAAAGCTTTTTCCCATCCAGTCCGACTTTATTTTTCCTGACCTTTCTCAATGTGCTTATTTTCTTTCTTTTATTATTTAGCTTGATTTTCAATCCAAGGAATGCCGTGTGAATTTAACAACTGTATATCAGTGTTGGTTAGTCTGAGATTTGTGCTGTTTAATTTCATTTTTAATTTTTCCATTTTCACCTTGTTTGACATTGAGCCTGGGAGTGTATTGTTAGTAACACCCTCCCAAGCTTTAAATTATCTACTTGCTTGTTGTAAACAGCAGAAGGTCCCAAGGATGGGTGTTAAGCAATATATGGTCTTCTTTACTTCCAGAGACTTATTTTAGAAGAACGTAGAATGCATAATAACCAGCCCCATCTACTTCCTAAATACTGCCGTGGCAAAAACTTGACTTACGCGCACTCAACTACAACCTTGCACGACAATGTTTGAGTTTGTATGAGAAATCTGCACTCGTTCAAGATTAACAAAGAAAGGTTGGCTGCTTTCTTCGGAAGCATTTCTTCTAACAAAGAACAATTCACATTTATATGCAATTCCATCGATCCATTTCTTGATCATGCAGTGTTCATACAGGTATTGCGCGCCACCTTATGAGAGGTTAACATAACATACATTTGCAGTAATTTTTTTCTTTTTTTCCGCTGTTCTACATTTTCAAAACTTGCACTACAACCGTCTCAGAACTATCAGTTTCACATTAATTCAATGGATACGTGTGACCAGATGTAAGTGCATAGACGCCACCTAGTGACAACGGAAGACCAGCTGAAACAGTACCTTTAGCAATTGCCATGAACCTCGCTCGTCATGACAACAAGATGACGAGAGAGTGAGAGCTGAAAGTCGCAGCGGAGTACAGAGAACGACATCAAAGACATGGACGGCACCGCTTATCTCTAATTGCTCACATGGGATTTGCGAAGTTTGCGCTCAGCGCTACTGTGGTCCACCCTCCAAGTGTCAACATCTCAGCGACCCAGGACTTGGAGATGTGACGAAGCGCATAATGTTGGGCTTGATGGGGGCACTGGAGCGGCGTCGCGGCAAAAGCAACCAGCTAGTGACATGACCCACCGACACATACACACACACAAAAAAGAAAATAAGAAAAAAACAGTGGATTTTTTAATAAAAAAGAAAAGGTGGTGTCAATATGATGCAATGTCGTGCCATCCCGACTTTCGAATGAGAGCAATGTGATGACGCCATTCACATCAAGCGCTCCTCGGGGATGTCGCTGTGTCGGTGAAAGTGGGTGAGGAATGTAGCGAAACGGAGATATATCCTTCTGCGAGCAAACCTGATCTGAGTAACCATCAGTGAGGAAGCTGGCGGTGGTGACGAGGGTGACAAAGAACAGAAACAATGTAGTGTCAGCGTTGTTGCGACCCCACTGTGCTCAAAGTAAAATCTGTATCCATGCTTGAATTATTGCTTTGAGTATTAAAACCTGAATGGTCTTCCATTTATATTAAAGGTTTACATAGTGCTCCGTTCATTTTGTCTAGATTGGTGTCCTTTATTACATAATTGAAATCTCAGATTACAGTATAAAATATGTATTTGATTACTTGTTTGAAGCATGAATATCTCATTCATCTATGTGCATACATAAAGGAATTATTGTGATGATATATTAGTGATATGTTTATTTATTTTTATTATTTTATTATTTTTTAATTTCAAGGGTCTTTATAGCTATTGGTAGATTTCTAAAAACAGAGAAGGTATGTCACATTCTCTCATTAGTATTTTCTCATTAATATTTTACATTAATTTTTTGGATGAGAGTGACTTTTTAGTCAAATATATTTAAAATACATATATTTTAAATTATATATGTATGTATTTTTACTTTCAACAGTCCTTTTAGTTTTACTTTATTGTTATGTCTTTTATATATTTTTTTTCTTATTTTTTATAGTAATATATATATATATATATATATATATATATATAAACATACATTTGATATAAGCTCAAAACTATCTTCAATCTTTATCTTTTCTTTTCTTCTATTTTAATTCTATTTTATGACATTAAAATTCTATGTATTTACCAATTGAAATTATAATATATTTCTATTTATAAATATATTTATTTTTAATTTTTTTAAAAATTATATATAAATATGATTAATTTTTTAAATATGATTAATATTTAAATTATAATTTCTAATTTTATTGATAAAAAAATAACCGTCTTTTTTGAAAGCATCAAAATATATAATTTGCTAAACATTTCTTCTAAAGTAATAATATTTTAACACTATTATTCTTTCTTATCATATCATAATTTTTAAATATATAATTAGGTACTAAAAACTAATAATGTCAAAGCAAAAAAAATAAGAAAAAATAAGAAATAATAATAATTGCAATGCTACAATTGGCATTAAATATAACCAATTAAAAAGACACAAAGATGGTAAGAATTCCTACAACATATGTATTGCCTCAAGTAACTATTTTTATTCTAAAATGTTTTAAAATAAAAGTTTTATATATTAGAAAATTATTATTTTTTCTACTATAGGTATTTAATAGAACCAAATGTATGCTTTGTAGAACTCTTAATTAAATACAACTTTTTATGAAGTTTCAATTATAAAATTATTTTATTCAAAGATTTTAAGTTGAAATTATTATATATTTTTTATATTTAACTATCTTAATCTTAATATCTATTATTTTTTAAATAAATAATATCTAATAATATATAATTTGAATGTATTTTAGATAGATTTCTATTCTATGTAGAAAAGATAACACAATATCATAGATTTACTTTATTACCTAAATAAGAAGTATTAGGCAGAAGCAAAAGATAAATAGATTTAATAATATATTATAGAAAAGCTTCTTAGATGCTTCATAGATGTAGATTTGACTTTATATATGTTGATAGTTTATTGATATGTTGGAAATTTGGCCAAAAAGTTGATCATGTATTGTGCATGTTAGCAACTTGTCATATAAGTTGGCTATGTGGCATATATGTAGGAAACTTATCTTGCAAATTTAATATGTATTGAACATCCTATAGAACATTGTTACATAGCTCTTAGTTAGATAGTATATATAGAAGCAAGAGTGAAGCCTTCTTCACTCTTGTCAACGCCTTTTTTGTTTTTAGTCTTATTTCAAGAGTCTCTAGTTTTTTTGTCTTTGGAAATAGTCATTGTTGTTTTAATACTATACTACTTTTGAATGAATATCTATTTTGTTTGAATGATATAAAAAAATATTGAAGATTTTTTTTGTTTCTAATTCATGTCTTTGATAGTTTAATAAGAGTACTATTTCACTATCTTTGTTTTCTTTCAGAAGAAAGTGGATTATCCCACTTCTTTTGTTGTATTTTGAAGAGATGGAAGGAAAAATTATAATGCTACACTTAGCGGAAGTAAGAATAGATTTGCAATAATTGTAGATTTTCACAAAATTTTTAATATTCTTAGGATAGAAATCTCACATATTTCCAACATGAATCATGGAAGTACTATTTCTATGCCTATTGAAAAAGTGAATATTGAAGTTCAATATCTATGCCAAGAAATTGTGGTGTTGAGAGAAGCAAGTATATTAATCTCAGAAATAAATTCAAAAAGTCTTATTATTATTTGGAAGTGCTTTCTTTTAGTTTGAACAATTGATAAAAAAAGATTCCCAACTCTCCTAAAATCTAAATTTCTTCTTCAAAGTATTTATTGTCATATTTGAAAAAAATAATTAAGAAAGGATAGTAAATATCAAAACTTTAGTTTTACAATAAGATCATATTTAACCACTATATATATATATATATATATATTGTTGAATTTCATAACCTTACTTGCAATGTAGATTGGAATGACAAAGTCCTTATCAATCAATTTTAATATGGATTAAAAAATTATATCAGAGATTTATTGTTGATAATGTTGAAAGCAAATTCATTGAAATAATTTATCGTTTAAGCCATTATATGCATCAGTTGACTTTTTAAAAGATGCCAAGAATAAAGATTTGAATAGAGAGATACAAATCAAGTCATGAAAAAAAAAATTTTAAGTTTTAAAAGAATTATTTATTAAGGCCAAAATCTATGCAAAGTAATATGTTATATTTCAAACTTCTTATTGAATAAGAAAAGACTTCACATTATAAAAAAAGATTATTCTTATATTATAGAGAATCTAAGTATATTATTCAATATTATCTAATAAAATAACACAATCATAAAATAAGGAGCATAGTTGCCAAAAAAAGATGATGTATTGAAAAAAAAGTTTGTTTAGCTGCAATAAAGACTATGTACCTAGAATCTTTTACAACAATTAATAATTTATTTATTTATTTATTTTTAATATTTATTATTTTTTTTACAAAAAATATTTGTTTAAGACAAAAAAATTATAAAATCTTTGTCTTATTAGATTTAAGAGTCTCAACTTTTTTTTATAAACAAAGACTTTATTAAAAAAAAATAATAATAATAAAAAAATTAAATCTATGCATATAAAAGTCATACATAATCAGTTTTTTGTCTTTTAAAGATATTACTTATGAAATTGTTTCATTCAATATAGAAATTAATACACATAAAAGATTAATAATATTTAATGTGGTTAAATTTCTTTTTAATTTAGTTATTTTAGAATTATAACCTTCAAATAGATTAGATTCTTCATAAGCTTGATTCTTCTTATAGTTTAACTTAGAACAAAGTAAAAAGTCATAAGTCTAATACAACCAAATCTTTATTGATAGATGCAAGAGCTTTCATGTATCCTATCAAAAAAAGATTATTTTTTATTATTTATACTATACTTATTTTTAATGGTAGAAAGATTTTAAGCAATATTCTAAATCAATATTAAAATTATCAAGATGTTGTTGAGAAGAAGAATGCAGATATTCTTCTAAAATATTATTCTTATGATTATTTGATTGATCTTTAAAAAAAATGCCGCCATTTAGACCAATCTATAGCTTATTATAAAGTAAGTTAGCTATAGTTAAGAAGTATATTAATAAAAATCTAGCTAAAATTTCATACACCATTTTAAATCTCAAATATGATTTTATATCTTATTTGTAAAGATAAATGAAAAATCTCTACAAATATGTGTAGATTATCAATGACCAAATAAGATCAAAATTAAGAATATATATATCTTTTACTTTTGATTTCAAGATTTTTTGATCAATTGAATCAAATAAAGATCTATATTAAAATAAATCTACGATAATCATACAATCATATAAGCATCAACAAAAGAGATGAATAGAAGACTAAATTTTGAATCAAATATAGATATTTTGAATGTAATGTCATATCTTTTGGACTCACAATGCACAAAAATAAAATTCAACATCTTATTAATGATATTTTTTGAGAGTTTCTAAATATTTTTATTATGTATTATTTAGAAAATATCTTAATATATTTTTAGAAAATAAAAGAGCATAAAATTTATATTTGTTATATATTACAAAAGCTAAGAGATGGATGACTATATGCCAAGATAAAAAAGTGTGTATTTTACACTACTCAAATTGACTTCTTAAGATATATCATTTCAAATGATAGCATTATAATGGATCCTAAGAAAGTTCAAACTATTATAGATTAAAATATTTCAAAAATAGTAAAAGATGTCTTATGTTTTTTGGCATTTGTCACTTATTATGAAGTCTTTATGAATATATTTTTTTTAGAATTGGAGTTCTACTGACAAATTTGATATATAAAGACAAAATTTAGTGGAGTAAAGAAGCAAAAGTATTATTTGAGGCTTTAAAGATAATTTTTATTTTAAAATTAATTTTATATTATATCAATTTTTTAAATTATTTTTTATAGAAACAAATAAATTGGACTTTGCTTTAGATGTAATATTATTACAAATGGAAGCAAATGACAAACTTCATTCAGAAGTTTTTTATTTAATTTTTTTCAATAGTAGAGATCAACTATAAGATCTACAACAAAGAGCTTTTTGCAATTAAGGATTCATTTTAAGAAGTATGTTAATATCTAAAAGGTACTTTAAATATAGTCATTATTTATATGAATGATAAGACCCTCTAGTATTTCATGTCAACATGTATTTTAAATTGTTGCCAAACACATTGGAACATGTTTTTGTTAAGATTTGAGATCAAATTCATTTATTGATCAAAAAAACAATAAGGTTTGTTAGACATAATTTCTAAACGTTCTTACCTTATATTAAATAAAAAAGATATAGATTTTGATCAATAAAAAAGAATTCTTTATGAAACTAGAAAAATTTCATCTTTAAGTAATAAAATCAATATTAGCTATTAATTAAATTTTTTAAAAATAAATTTAGTCAAATATGTCCTTGAATCTTCTTATTCATGATATTAGAAATAATTCTTTTAAATCTAATAATACTTCAAAATTTGAGATTACAAATAATCTATTATGTTTCAAAGGAACTTTATATATTCTAGAAGATGAAGTATAATTATGTGCTCTTCAAGCTCATCATGATTTTTTAATTGCTGAAGTGTTTGGATAAAACAAGACTTTAGAACTAATATTTAAAGATTTTTTAAAGGTTTCAAATATGGAAGGCAATTAAAAGCTTTATACAATCATATGACATTTGTTCAAGTTTAAAAATTCTTTATTATTGATCTTATTAACTTTTTTAGCTATTACTTATACCAAAATAAACATAGTTTTTTATTTTTATTTTTATGAATATTATTACAAATTTTCTAATTTCAAGTTCTTATGACTCAATATTTGTGATAGTAGATTATTTCATCAAGTTGAAATATTTTCTATTGTATACAAAAACTATCACAAATAATTAAAACAACTAATTTTTTTTTCAACAACATTTATTCCTATGATGGATTGCTAAGGAATATTATTTTTAATAGAAGAACTCTATTTGTATTAAAGTTTTGAAAAAAAAAATTAAGATATTAAAAGTAGATATAAAACTATCTTCAACTTTTTATTATTATATTGATTAACAAATAGAATAGGTGAATCAAGTTTTGGAGCAATACCATCAAAATAATAAGACAATATTTTTGCCATTAGCAAAGTTTACTTACATTAACATGGTACATTCTTCAACTCAATAAACATCTTTCTTAACTAATTATGATTATCATCTATTATTTAATACTTTTGAATTTTTAAAAGTTAATAATTTTGTTGCAAAAGATTTGACAAATTATTTATCAAAACTACTTGTAACAATAAAGGCACACTTAAAGGAAACTCAAGGATAACAAAAAATTAGTGAAGATGCCTATCCTAAGAAACAATATCAATTCTACATAAGGAATAAGGTATGGCTACTTCATCATAATATTAAGATTATTTTCTCTTGTAATAAATTGAATTATTATAGACTTTGATCATTTTTTTATTTATAAATAAATCAATCTGATTTTTTATTGATTATACCTATTGGAGTCTATGAAAATTCATCTTATATTCCATGTAATTTTTTTAAAGTCATACAAGACATTGGATATTTTAGAAACAAGACAAATATTACTTCATCATATAAAAATAAAAAATAATCAAGAGTTTGAAGTTGAAAAAGTCTTAGACTAAAGGCAATGAAAAAATAGATTCAAATATCTTGTACATTGATGCAAATATGTTATTAGCAAACACACATAGAAGCAAATGAAGAATCTTATAAATGCAGCAAAGAAAATTAATGCTTTTTATTAACAACATCTATCAAAATTAAGATGAAGAGTTAAGCAATTATTACTATAAAAGAAACAAGATTCAATGAAGATTGAAATTTATCTTCTATCTTTGTTTATGATTTTTAGATATTTGTGGCACTATGGAGATAGAAAATAAAAAAGCAATATATTCAAGTTATAAACTATTGTTTGCTAAGTTATTAGAAGATGTATTGAGATTGTCACAACCTTCAAGATAACATAATAGAGATGAAGACCCTCAAAACATCTTTTTTCTTGAATAGATAGTGAGATACAATATGTTTGGTATCATGACTTTGGAAGAGACTTTCATTGCTTAGTAATATTATTAGGGGTAGGAACCATTCTTAATAATGTTCAAATGTTTTATTTGAAGAAGTTATAATAGCCTCAACAATGATCAAATATTAAGGTGGTCTTCTTACCATGGTATGAGATACTATTAATGGTTGAGAAGACTTATCAACTATCTCCAAATAGAACAAAGATTAGAATATGTAGCAAATACAATTTATTCTATCTTAGACTTCCTCAACAAATAATTACTACTTGTTCTAGAAATTGTTTGTAGAATACAAAATAATATCAAAGACATATTTTATTATTTAAATAAAAATATTAGATAAAAAAATATAAATAGATTTAATAATATCTTATAGAAAAGCTTTTTAGAAGCTTTTTAGAAACTTATTTCAAGACTCTCTAATTTTCTTGCCTTTGCCAACAGTTATTATAGTTTTAATACTATATTACTTTTAAGAAAACTTCTATTCTATTTAAATGACATAAGAATATATTGAAGATTTTATTATTGTGATTCATATCTTTGATATATAATTTGCACATTAGTATTTTAATTTTTAATTTTTTTTCAAACATCTTGTAACAAAATATATATTTTTTAATATTTACATATGATTTTAAATTTTAACTAGTAAAAATTTGTTTTAAATAAGATAAGTTTTTTTTATTAATTAATCTTTGAAATAGTTGTAATATAATGTAAAGTATTTTTTATTAAATTTAATTGACCTTCTAATTACTAAAATAAATAAATATTTTATTATTAAGAATAATGATTGATTTATTTGAATTAATTTAAAATATTTAGAAAATTTTATTTTAATATTTATATTTATGTAATAGTAGTTGTATGCTTTGAGAATATAAAATTAAAAATAGAAGACATAGTAATTGATATTACGTGATTTAAGGTTTTAAAAAGAAAAGAATAGATTTCATATTAATAAGAAAAATTGTAGTTGTATTTGAAAGAGTCCAAAAACATTGCTCAATATTGGTCTAAAAAATAGTATAACCACAAATCAAAGAGCAAAATGAAAAAAGAAAATAATATAATAAAAAATAAATTTAATTAGCTACACAAAAGATTATACAAATAGATTCTTAAATAATAATATATTCTAAAAGATATATATTTTTATGTAATATTTTATTATTATTTTATATCACAAATTTATTTAGAACCTAAAAGTCATATATTTTTTTTATTTTTTTATTTTTTTATTTTTTTTGTAAATCCTATGCTTATTTTTTGAATGGAAAAATTGTTGAATATAAATATTTATTAAAAAAAAACATTAAACATATGTATCTAAAAGTCATAAAAAATTGATTATTTATCTTTTAGAGATTTCACCTTTTAATTCCTACTAATAGATTTAATTTTCCAAATTTATAAAAGTATAAAAGTAGTTAATATTTTAAAATTCTTAATTAATCTTGTGATTTTGGTTTTATTATTGTTATGCAATCATTGTTCTTATGTAAATTGGATATCATGTAATTTTAAATTTATTTTTGATTTATATAAAGGATTATTAAATAAGTATATTTATATATATATATATATATATATATATATATATATATATAAATATATCTATTTATTATAGCAAAGAATTTTATAAAAGTTTCCAAATAAGATTTTTTTTTTGTTGTATTTGTAATTCATTAGTCCTTTTTAAGTGAGCTTTCAATAAAATTTGAAATTAGTATTAAGACTTTTAAGATATATTTAAGAAAAATATAAGTATTCATCTCAAAGATTATTTTTGCAATTACAAAATTAATCTTAATTAATCTTAATTAAGAAGTTCAATTGTTTTTTGGACCAATTTATAATCTATTATAGAAAAAAAAAAGTTATTTTTATGAAATATGAATTTTAAAATATTTTTATAAATTTTATTTAAGATCATTTGTTTTGTTTTATTTAATCTTATATATTGGCATAGATATGTTATTATTAATTATATACAAAAAATAACTTAAAGCCTTGTAAATGTGCTAAAAAATATTTTTACTTTTTATTAATGATATCCATTTAAACTAATTCTAATAATTAATAATATTACTAATTAGTAAAAATATTAAAAATAATTTAAAGAAAAAGTTCTTTATCATATACTTTTATGATTTCTTTATAGATTTTGTTGTAAAAGGATTTAAAACCACCATTTGATATATTTTTATTTTAATAATTTTTTATTCAAAGAAATATTAAATAAACCACTTAAGTTGTTAAAACTTTATAATGTTAAAATCCAAATGAAGATCTTTACGAAAGAAACAATTTTTTTTCAAATAGATGATAAAAGACAAGATATTTGGTAGTATAATATAAGAAGAGAGTCTTAATAGTTAGTAATATTTTTAGAAGAGATAATAAAATATATATATTTCAAACATATTATATAAAAGTAGTTATGAAGACCTTAATAATAATCAAATTATTGATTTGTCTATTTACCCAAGTATAAAATCTTATCAAGGATTTAAAGTACATATAAGCCATCTTAATATAGAGTATAAAATAATTTTAGACTTATGATAAACCAAATACCTTTCACCAAATTATGGACTTAGTCAACTTCTAAAATAATAGAGAATTTGATTACATCTTATAATACTTGTTCTTAGAAAGGAAGATGGAGATAGGAGAGTGAGATGGAAGGAGAAGGATAGAAAGGCGGATCATATTATAAATACTTATACTTCTGAAGTAAAAAAAATAAGAAAGATACAAAAGGTAGAAATACATTAAATACATAATATATTCCTCAAGAAACAATTCAAAAGCTCTTAATTACAAATTGGATTTACAAGTGCATTATGTGGTTATTGTGATTTCTGTAAGAATTTATTTACCTTTAGAAAATTATTACAAAAGCATCCTACAACTTAGATACTTAAATTACAAGTCTCATTGTCTTGAATAAACTTGTACATAGATCCTTTGGTAACTAGTTTATATAGAGGTACAGTCATTTATATTCAATCATAAACATCATAGTCAATTATATTTAAGAATATTAGATAAAAAAAACACAGGGAATGACTAAAACACACTAATAGATTAATGAAATTATAACCATTTATTTTTGACTATTTTATTAATACATAACTATATACTCAGTTTTTAAAGTGAGGAACCTTACTTTTTAAAAAAAATTCCAGCTATTTTATAAATGAAATTTAATGTTTTTTTTTAATGCAATGGCTACTATTTTCTTTTCCTCTCTTTGCAATTATTACATTGTTCATTAGTTGATGAATATTGTTTGCGGCAGTTTCCTAAGAAAATCCATCATAAAACAAATACATAAATTGAAATACAAAACATACAGCAAAAAGAAATTGTAAAGTTTCAGAAATGTATGGGGTAGTGGATGTCCAATTGCATGTATGTTACAAAGTACATGGATTTGCAAGGAGGTATCTCAGTCCCTGAACTCTCAACTGAAGCCCACCTTGTGTCATACAAATAACATTCTTTGAACGGTGTTATATGTTCCCAATTGGTGTTATAATATCTCCTTCTACAGATCTATGGCTTGTTGTATTCTCCAGTTAATTATTTGGTGTTAGAGTCGTTCGCTCCAATGTTCTACCGGTTCTGGTTCCAAGTAATTTCCTTGTTGGCTTCGTTGATAGATTCGCCCAAACACTTTCCACCACATCAAATCCAGCCTGGGAGAGTTGCTTATCTGTATGTGACAACAGCCCACGAAGCATTGACGAGCTTCCTGGAGGACGGTGTAGACTCTGAATAAGTTGGTAGAAGTTGGACCATTGTTGAGTCTATGAAAACTGGTAAAATGAAAAAGTTTGCCGTGACAGAAATTGAGAAAGCTCAAGATAACAACTACCGTTAAACCCCTAGGGCATCGGTGAGACTTGTGCACAGGAATTAATGAGTGATTTGTGATCGACTGACTTCATCTTAGACTCTTCGCATTAATAGCTGTATACCTTTTATGGTATGTAGTAAGATGTAGAATGCAGGTTCAGTTTTCTATTGGCTGTTTGCTTTTCTGTGAAACCAAGATTTGATGAAAGAAAATTGAGTAGTACATTTCAGATACAAGCCTTGCAAGGGCAACAGATGGCGTTTAGTCTCACAACTCTTCTGGGTTCACTAGTTTAGGAATCGCCGTTCAAATGAGGTTCATTGGAGCGGATAGCTGGCCACCACCAGTAAGGCATTTTCTACATCAGGCTAGCTGAATCCAAACTTCACAGAGAGACTACAAAAAGTATTACACCTAGGCCGTATTTTGGAGTCATATCACTCAGACTGTCTGCAGCTCCTGTACAAGGCAACAGTGATAGAATAAGATGTACTGCAAAATATGTCTTTGGACTGATTCAATCACGCTATTCGTTGGATTTGAGCTAGTTTTGGGGTTAATAAAGCTTGATATTGAAAATCAAGTTTTACGATCATGCCAATGAAGAACCTATCTATCAGAGAAGCACTAGCTCACCTTTTCTTTCTGCTTGAATAGTGCATCGATCTTCTTAATGTAGTCATCAGTCATTTTCTGAAACACGCAAGTCCCAAAGATAAGCTCTAGAAAACTTCAGGGTCTTATCACACGCTGCATAACAATCCTAACAAGTATCACCTCTATAAAGATTGTCCAGCTAAGGTGACAATTAAATGAAAAAAGTTAAAGGAAAGGAAGTGTTCACAGTGAGACTCTATCTATTGTAGCACCGGCATTACTTTGCGGACCTATCATACATCCTAATTCAGAAAGACATTATTGTTCCTCTGTGTTTAGGGTGGTTGAGGTGGAATCACCTGAATATCACCAGATAAGTCTTTCACGTTGTCCTCTGAAAGCTTTTTCTCCTGTATTATGAAACAATGCATTCAGCACCTTCCGTTGAACCTTTATATGTATGTCAAAGCCTAAACTTTTACGTCAAAAACTTTCTCAGTGCTTTCAATCCATGTAACCTTAAAAACTTCACTGAAGCATCTTAGAAGTTTAAAGTTTGTAACGTGTTGACAGGATGCTTCCACACGCAAACGAGCAACCCAGAGATCGAAAGTAAATTGGTAGAGGGAATAACAATAACCTTCTCAAGTTTTTCATACGACTTAATCGCATCTCTCCTCACATTCCGAATAGCCACCTGTAGCACAAGAAAGCTAACCATGGTCAGGAAACATGGAAGATATAAGAGACACTGAACAATTTTTTGATCAACAGACATGGAACAGGGTAAAACTAATCAACAAGTTTCAATACCTTTCCCTCTTCGCTGAGCTTGGATACCAACTTCAGAAGTTCCTGAAATATAAACAACACGATACCTCACTTTAGATCTAAGAACACTTCAACCATGATCCTGCTTTCAAAATTATTCAAACATGAAAAATACAAACCGCCGTATCTCAAAACAATCACAATATCTATTGGTTCCTCAAGCATGCTAGAGCAGTACGGAATTAATCTCCAAGCACATGAATACTTCACCATCATGCACCACTTGATTGAAAGTTATGATATGCCATGTACCTTCCTCCTATCTGCTGTTAGTTGAGGAACATTAAGTCGAATAACATTTCCGTCATTGTTTGGCGTAATTCCAATATCCGATTTAACGAGAGACTTCTCTATTGAGGTTAAACTGAATCAAAACAGACCCCACACAACATAAGCGAGTTTATTCCAGACAAAATAAATTGCTGACGTCTACTAAGCATGGAGTTTGGATAATTACCTTGACTTGTCAAATGGCGTGATGAGGATAGTGCTGCCATCTGGAGTGGTAATTTGCGCAATGCTCTTGAGTATGACATTGGTTCCATAATACTCCACCTTGAATCCATAAACACACGCGTAATTTTAAAGATAATCCAAAAAACTCAATATCTTAGAGGTACATATTTCAGATTCGTACATTGAAGAATTTTGGATTGAATTTTAGTGTAAACATGTTACTAAGGACATTGTGCACATAAGGACACCAGAAAATCTCTCATGTGTATGATTTTGATGCGAGTAAACCCTGTTAAAATACTGGGTAATATCATATAGTCATTCACTTCAATATGTATGAAAAGAATAAAGAGGTCAGAGGTCTCGGCGTTTTTATAAAATAGTATTAATTTTGAAAAAACTCACCTGAACACGATCCAACAAACTAGGGGTAGCTCGACCAGTCCGCACAGTGTTGAAGGATGCCTTGGTAGCCTCCAAAGATTTCTCCATCCTCTCCATCTGTCATAACAGCTCAGGATGAACAAGCTGGATCAACGTGGTACTAATAACATTACAGCCACATCCTCGTTCAGACCACACAACTACGACAGCCCTAGAGGCTGCATATGTACAAACCATGTAAACGATAACCCAACAACCTGTTCAGAAGAACCAAAAAATGTGATGTTATCAGATGGCAACAAGACCATCTAGTTTATACTTGCAATGACTAAGAGATATTAAGTGCGTACGGCATCCATTTCAATGAGCTCCTTCTCTGCTTCCACATCTTCCGTCGTAGCTCCCCTGATGACGGGTGACCTGCTTGACCAAACCAGTGAAAGACATCAATAATGATGTGGGCCTCACCATAGACAGTGCTAGCTTTCATGCAAAAAAACACTCGCAACTACTACATATCTAAAAAATTGAACCTGAAGCCCTGAAGCAACATGTTCTTGAGATGAACTTGGTATCACATATGTAGTATGTAATACTGAAACCAAGCCCTAGTCTACATGAAGCAGAGTAGAGCTGCATTTTGAAATTTGTTTCCTTTACAATAAATTCAGAATCGTGGTGAATTCAAGCTTGTAAGAGCCACTTGTACGCTCATCTTTTAAGAAGATAAACAAGTAAATAAATAAGACACCGAGAAGATTCAAGTCCGTTTGCGGCTGATCAGTCAGAATGCCAACTTCCCAAAATGGCATGGAACTTTGACTTAACAGAGCGGGAAGACCGTATATCACGTAACGCTTAAAAGATGCTTACCTTGTAGGCCTCCCCAAGATTTTGATTGAAGATACACGGCACTTCCGGAGTGCAACTGATGCAAAGCTCAACTGCTGTGGCAATACAACACCCCCTCCAACAGCTTTCGTCTTGCCCATGTCTGGAATAACGTCATCAGTGCCATGAGTATCAAATCATTTAAGCTTTTCCAGAAGTTATCATAATTGCGAATTCAAATTTCCCATGGTGAACCACTGTACACTGAAATTGTTCGACATTGCTGAACATTAATCTTGTATATGCAGGAAGTTAGAATTACAGATAGGAACTCACATTGCAAGGGAGACATGGCTTCTTTCACCTTCGCCATGCATGATCCAACGGAGGCTGTCGCACAGACCGACATTGTGCCTCTTATGATATTAATTAGCTCAAAAAATGAACCTCTGTAAAATAAAAAAAGATCCGCTTTCGGTTATATATAGCCCAGACTTGCCTCGGGACATTTTTTATCACCTTCGCACACTCTCTGACGGAATGTCAGTCTCTCTAAAATTGTAAACTAAGTGATAGCCTTAGCTTCAGACCTTATGAAATTCCTATTCCACTCATTTGATTTCAGTTTCCAAGTACACTAAGATCCACAACATTATCACCTCAACATTCACCTAGACGCAAGAAACACCACAATCCATGGCAAACAACGCATTCTGAACCAAGGAACTATATGCAGAAACCTAAACGCAAGATTATGGCGCTAGGGTTCAACTGGTTCTGTATCTTCGAATCGTCAAAACGTGAGGTGCGTATGAAAAGAAGAGAAACACAAAACGACACCAAAGAAGCGACTACTGCCGAACATCCCACAAGAAGAATTGCATCCAGTAAGGCTCCACAGCTAGATATACTACGTAACAAAACTCAACAGCAGATTCATTCGCCCTCCAGGAATAGGCGCAAGAATCAAATTCACCATATAAAATACACCACTCACTCAGTAGTCGCTTATGAAAAGAACATGAATAGGTGAAATTTCTTCCTACTGGGACAATGAGAAGATTGGCAACCATTACAACAAAATCAAGCTCCGCCAGAATGCGTAACACAATTACGCCAAGCGAAGCTCCAAGTGGACGCGACCACTACATCTAGCGACACTCACCCCAATAAACGGTCAAACGAGACGAGAATCGATTCCAGGAGTGCCGCGGGAGGCTGGCAATAAGACCGCAGGAACCAAGAGTTCTAGCACCTCGAATTGCGAAGAAGAGGAATGCGCAGTCGGTGAGGCGTCACTGGAAGCAGGGGGGCGCAATCAGCTCCGAAAACAATCCAAAGGCTATACACGATAGCGAACGTGTTCTCGATCATTCGAACACGTTCCAATCTACGCGCACAGCGGACATCTGATCCGACGGCAGGAAATCTCCGCTTCACTGCCCCAGAGTGCACGACGATGCGCAGAACACCTCACACAGAAACCTATATGAAATGCTACCCGCTAGAATGAATAAATCCAATGGCACAAGGTTAGCTGCGGATTTGAGAGCAATGGCTGGGAGTAGATAAGAGAGACACTTACAATGCTGCCACTGAAATTGGAGGCATAGTTTGAATTCAAGTCATGAAGGTAGACTACTTAAAGCTCGGGTAGCCACCACATTATGAAGGTAGCAAACACAGTCCAACTCGAGGTAGAGTAGCCTTAGGCTGAAGGCCATGTATTTTCAAAGTGTGTGCAATAAACAAAGTGCATTACTCAAGTGGTGTATGTGCTACTAGTTACAGACATTTTACAAAATTCTGTCTAATGCTTGTTTGTTACCCCAAAAGCTTGAGTAACATTAAGTAAAATAGAACTACATGGGAATCATGCACGTGGATATCAATTAGAGGGAGTGCATAGGGAGAATTTTGTTTTCCCCAATGCAGTGCATTGTATGTGGCCAAATGCATTATGCTCTATTCCTCATCACTACATCTGAAGCCATAAATAATACGCAAGTTCTTGCTTTCTTTCTTTCTTTGGTTGCATGTTGCAGAAGGACAATGGATAACAGAGGTGACGACCACATTGGGTTTTATCATTTTTCCATCCATTTTTTATGTTGTGTCCCCTTGCCTTGCTAATGTTACGAGTTGTTGTAGCATGACTTAAAAATAATCATAGGTTTATGAAGTTGAATATCAATATAGTGGACTCTGAATTTGTAGCCATACTTGACAGTCTTTTTTTATTTTATTTTATTTATTTTTGTTTTGAAATTTTAGATAATGTATGTTGTAAGTGCAAGCTATTGCAGAAAACTTGCATGAGTTTAGAAGGCAACACAAGTTGCATATTGATGTATATATGGCATATTTTTCTTTTTACAAAATACATGATTCTTAATACATACTTTTAAAAACAAGAAAAATCATTAATGTCATTATTTATTAATGAACATTCTAACATTTTGCTTTTATTAAACATTGATATCAAATACATGAAGATGTAATGAGTTGAATTGGATGTATATATTTTTTATTGTACTTTCAAAAAAATTGTGATTTTTTTGTTTGTGTCCATATAGTTTAATACCATTATAAAATAACAAGAAAATAAATGCATAAATAAATATCAAAAAATGTTAATTTTATCTTTTTTCTATTCTATTAAATTTTATATTCATATTATAAAACATATTATGAAGTTAAGTATATAACATAATATAAGGTAGTAAGTTAAATATTGTATTTTAAGTTATATCATATTGTAATAGAATATATAGTTTTAATTGGTAAAAATACATAATAAAAGAATGTTTTTAATTTCAGAATTTTTTTGTAACTTACTAAATTCATTTTTATTAATGTAGAATTTTCAATTTTTGTTTTACGTAGCTATTGGAATGCCTTTCTTTAAGCTCCTTTAGTATTATAAGATTTTATTTTAGTATCTTTTTTTTATATGTACTCTAAGTTTTAATCTATCCAATTAAATTTTTTGCACCACTTGATACAAGAGTGTACATTAAAATTAATTTTGATTTCCTAAAAATTGATGTTCAATATTAAAGATGAGAGTCATGCACTAAATGTGTACTTTTAAGTTGGTTGTAAACAAATGATAACTATTGACAATACAAAACAAAAATGCAAAAAAGTTCAAGACTTATTATAAACTATGTCTAAAAAAATCAAATTTCAAATAGTTAATTGTATATTTTATCTTATTTCAGCATGCATCAATTTATTTAGTAAATTCTTACAAAATGTTTGTCATATTTTTATATTTGTACATTCATATTTTGTTAAAATTTTTAAAATAATTTTTTGATATCTAAATACACACAAATCATTTGTATTTATATTTTAAATATTTTAAAAATAACACACTCTAAGTTATATATATGTATATATATATATAGATACACACACACATATATATATATATATATATATATATAGATACACATATATTGATAGATACAATTTAGATTCTAGTAACAAGAAGATATAAACTATAATTTTTTAAGTGAAGTTGTTTTTAAGTGAAGTTGTTTCCTTAATTTTAGCAATCCAATACATATTTGTCAAATAGCCTTTTTGCATATCCACCTCTTTTAGAAAATTTGGAAAATATAATACATAAAAATGGATATAGTAAATCAAGTTTTTTTCTATTATATTTAATATATATTTTTTAAAATCTAAAATATTATGTAAAATTGTTATTTTAAATTTTTTAAAAATATAATATAAGAAGGTTTTTTTAACTATTTGTGCAAATTATCTCCAAAATTCTCCTATGAAGAATGATATGTTTTAAAGAGAAATAAATTATGAGGATTTAGTAATTTTTATATTATTACTTTATAAATATGCTAATAAAAAAATTAAAAAAAGAAAGAAAAAATGTATATTGTAGGAAAATTTAAGCAATATAAAAAGGAGTGATTAAAATTTACAAAGACAAACTTATAAGAATAAATAATGGCTTTGCAAGAAAAAGAATTTGCAATGTCTTTGTCATACATGAATTTTTTCTTCTTTAACAATGAGAAGTCTTAAAAAAAAGTTACATCAAAATATTCTTTATTGACAAGACTTATTGACAAGCAACTATTAATTCATAAAATTACTACGGACTAGAAATTCATCAAAGTAGTAATTTTATTTATTTAGTAGCAATATTTTAGAAGTTTAGATTAATAGTATTTATTGTATAAGTAACATGTACAAAAACAAAACTAAGATCATTATTAGTCTCATCAATTCAATTTTTGAATCTTCTTTATTTTATGGCTAGCAACCTTTTATATCTTAAAATAGCTACTTGATTGTCATACTACTTTATATCTTGTTACTTCTTATTGCTTTTTGTAAAACTTTATTAAATAATACATATATATATTTTTTATTGTTATAGTATCAAGTTTTGTCCATGCCATAAAAACTATTGTAGACAAATTTACATGTACTCTTTTGATTGAACATGCTTGATACATTTTCAACTCTATCTTTCTTATTGAATTAAGATTTGTCTACTATGTCCTATTGTTTTTTGAATGGATCAAAATTACATAGTTATATTCTAGTACTCTTGAGTTGTAAATGCAAAGCAACCCTTTATGTGCAGCTCTAACATGCACACAAAGTGAAACTTTTTTTCTTGTCCTTTATTACTGAAAATTTGTGTTCTATTTTACTCAAAGTAAAACAAATAGCACACAAAGTGTAACTTTTTTTTCTTGTCCTTTATTACTGAAAATTTGTGTTCTATTTTACTCAAAGTAAATCAAATAGGACATTATCCTATATTAAAAGGGTGTGAACATGTGGCTCTCTTGTCTAATAGGAATTTGTTTACTCTATGTTGATATATTCTTCTTTACTCTAAATTTCCTCGCCTTATTTTGTTCAACTCCCTTTGTTCCTTCTACTTTATTGGTACCCTAAACCAACCTCACATTTGTACCTCATCTTTGCTAGCACAAGACTGTACTAGTGCTACGTTGCCCCCACCTTTCACTCAGGCTTGTTCTCTCCTTCATCCTCCAAACATATCAAACAGTCAAAAACAAAAAAAAAACAAAAGGAGAAAATGCGTTGGAAATCTTTGTTGGTCCAAGTGGATTCACCATGGTGATAAAAGCTTGAGTAGTGAAATACAAAGATGCATTCCAGTTTTGACCGAGTCATTAGTCTGACCTACGTCCCTGAGTTCCAGACCACAACAAAATCCATCCTCAATAGAGTACAATTTCCGAATTAAGTAGCATTATACAATGTATTAATGTTGTGAAGTATGAACAATGCAGCGGAATCTCTGCCTGCAGAGATGAGTCCTCTCAGTCATGTAGACTAACACGAAGACTGATAGAATAAAACACGGGTTCAGGACCTAATTCGCATGCAATTTACGACTACTTGGGCAGCTTAGCTTCCGCTGCGGCCAACTTAGCATCGGCCTCACCAACTGCTCTTTTCAAATGGAGCACTTGGTACTGCAGCTTCTTATTTTCGTCAATGAGCTTCTGCTTTTCAGCTTCCTGCTCAGCTTTCGCTCCCACCAACTTCTTCCGTAACTCAGTCAGGGATTGTAGAAGGTCCTCTCGTCCAGATGAACCTGCAGAAACATCCCTATCAATAATTATAACATGAACAGAGTCGATGTCTACTTCGAAAGTAGGCATTGCTGGAGTGAAGCACCGAACAGTGGGAACAGAACATACCTTGGTTTTGTTGAGCGGCAGCCTCGAGCTTTGCTAAACGCTCCTGCATAGTAAGGTGCTCATAAATTAGATACTTCATCTTGCAAAGCTGATAATCTATTGTTTGTGACCCACAATAAAGTGAGAAAGGCTCGACCTCTAAAAAGAAATGCAAGAGGCAAGCTGTGAAACAAAAAAAAAAATACAAAATAGAAAATGCCCCTTGCAAGATTATAATGCAATATACACCAATTATGGAACAAGACCCAAGAAAATTCAATACACGAAATTGACTGGGGAACATCAGATTGTCTTAAGCTCCAGTTATTCTCTGGTACTTAAAATATTCCCCAATCTTCTTGTACAGTAGTCCTCCAACACGAGTTACCCTTCCACGATCCTCCATTTCGTATTGGACATTCACAGTAATCAACGACCAGGTGAATTTAAGTTGAGTTTGGGTAACCAGCGCAAGACCGATATATTACCTCAGCCATTTGAGCACGCTCCTCAAAAGGTTGAAGCAGACTCCCAATGTCCTTGTTGGCACCCATTGTCTCACGCAGCTACTCTACACTTGCAGAAAATCAAGAATTCGCTCAGCGGTTATAATCAAGTGCACCAGATGGGCAAAAGGAAAACACACCAGCGCGTAGATCAAAAACCCCTCCGCCAACTATTTAGAAGTAAAAAAAAAGCAACACCTCAAATTCGTTCAGAGCTCACTGAAACAAATCCAAAAACTCAACAAATAGGAACCCTCAAAATTCCAAAAAAAAAACTGAGTCCGAACAGAACCCCACAGATTCACTGTCAAACCTAGAAAACGAAGAGGGAAAAAAACATCAAAGAAGGGCAGCAACATCCCAGCCGAGGCAGGTGATTGAGAAACAGTGCCCTCCAAAAAAGTAGTAATACAAGGAATTTCCATACCTGGTAAGACTGAAGAGAGCAACCAACTTGAAGAACAAAGAGCTGGTGGAAGCAATTCCGGTGGCACAGATCAGGAGGTTGAAGGTCCGGCCATAAACCCTAAACCTACGGAACAGCAACGCCAATTCCTTATCTCAAAGCCTCAGCATTATTCAAGGCAGCTAGGTATCAATCTGGCTAATAAATATTGATCACCTAGGTATCAATCCAGCTATAAGTATCGGTCATCTACGTATCAACCTAGCTGGTTGTGCACGGAAGAAATTCACAAGATCTGCAATCTGAGCAACTATGGGTGATGGTCGAGAATTAATTTTTTGAAGCAAACACAAATAAATCATGGATATATCTTTCATATATTATAAGGCAGCTTGGGTATAACACAAAGAGACAAAGAAGTCTTCTGATTGGACATGAGGAAGGGAATTTGGGGAACACTCATAGAAATCAAAGAACATAAAAATATGGGAACGAGAGAATGGATGAATGAAAAAGCATGGATGTGTGATGTGAGAGAATGCGGTGCTCAACGACACAGGTTTCAGCTAATCACTATATGTAATAAAATATATATATATATATATATATATATATACATATACATACATACATACATACATACATATATCTTTAAACACACACATCTACACACAAATACATGTTAGTTTTAACTTTTTCCAATGTACATTCATCATGTAAAATATTCATGTTTCTGAACTCTTATAGAGATCAAAATAAATATATAATCTTATAACTTACTAATTATTATTGAACTTTCTAATATATTTTTTATAATAATTATATCAAATTAATATCAGGTGAATTTTACAAAATAACTTCAATTCAATTGAGTAATTATTTTTAAATGTAAATATTTGATATGATTATATTTTTTATATATATATATATATATATATAATCAATCAAAATGATCCAATGTTTGCTGATTTGAAGACATGATTAGTAAGGTGCTTATTTTTTTTATATTTTCTTAAGGAAAAAAATAACTACATAAATGTGAGAACTTCTTCATGTAAAGAATTTTTGTGTTCTTTTATTTAAATTTTGTTTTTTTATAGTGTATTCTTAGATAGTACTGATAATTTCTTAATTAGTTAAAAATAAAATAAATCATAATTGATAAGAATACACTTATAATAAAAGATTACAAGCTACATAGCAAAACAAAATATGGTTCTTTTATTCTACTATTAGATCTTGTTTGTGGTTCTGATATGGTTTTTATTATTTAATGCAATATTCCTATATATATATATATACCCATTTATTTATGTTGTAAAAAATAAAGTTAAAAATGTGATTCTTTTATTTTACAATTAAATGTAAATTTATCATAATTTGTTTTGCTTCACACCAATTTTTAATTTGGTATTTTACCATGATTGTTGTGTACTTTGCTTGATCTAAGAATTATTACATAGAAAATATAATTTTTTATTAAATACACATATTGATTGAATGTATAATATCTAATATCCATTATAAAAAATAACTATTTGTAAAGCAAAGTTTGCTAATTTTGCTTCATCATAATTGTAACAATCTCATAAAGCATCAACTACACAATTATATGTAATACCATGTCACCTAAGTTTCTTGTCCTTTAAATTTATTGCAATAGACAAATAAACACTTAGCTATATTTTTATTAAACCATTGATAATATAACAACCATATAAACACTCCAAATATAACCATATAAAAAATCCAAATAGTTATTAAAATATTTTTAATAAGTGATACATTTTTCATTTGTTTTGAGTTAAGTTAATTTCTTATGTTCTATATAATTTGTGTGTTAATAAAGTATATGTAAGTAGATATAAGTTTTTACTATCTTAAATGTTGCCAATATTACTACAGTCTTACAAATAACAAAATTATTAAATAGATCTAGTATTTTTTGGATCATTAATTCATTTTTGAAATTTTAATGATTTTATTTTTGTTAATTTAAATACTGATTTAATATCATTTATACTTCACTTGGTTGTTCTGACTTCAACAGTGCTAAAACTTTATATTTATGATTTTAAAGATTTCAAGGATGGATAAGCATATCAGTATCAATATGTTTATTAATATAACTTATTAATCTATCTAGATTTAAAATTTTCTATTGTGAGTACAATTGTCTGACTAGATTTTATTATATAGTGTAGTTGTAATGTCAACTCCAATAGCTTTGAGACTATTTATAATCATCCCAAAGACTCTTAGAAGTGTCAAGAAGATTTTATATTTTATATTTCCTACTACTATAAAAGGAATAAAAACCAAAGAAATAAAAATACATATACACATACAATTTTTTTAGAAAATTAAAATTTTATTATTAAAAAATAATTTACTTAATATTTTAATGATGGAAAACCTGATTGTCATAGGAGGTGGTCACAGTTAATGTTGTAAGGTGTGCATTCTATTTATATATAAAAGAACAAAAATGAAATTATAAACTATAAATTTTCACACTGAAATTAAAAATTTATAGTTTATAATTTCATTTTTAATTTCAGTGTGAGAGGCTTTTAAAAGTTGTATTTAAAGATCTGCATAATAAAGTATAAAGTTTTTGCATTAAAGCTCAAAATTGTTACACAAGCAGAAGGAACCAGTTTATGTGGTTCAAAATGAACTGAATTGAAATTGGATGATTTCCATGTGAACAGAGAAGAGCATCCACGGAGGACGCACAGAACTCGTTCATCCGTTTGGAAGACGGATACGCTCATCCATCCAACCTCGACACCCTCAAAATCATTCATCCAAATCAATGCGAGAGGGGTGTTCAGTCCTCCCCGCTACGCACTTGCCCCATCCGCTTGTCCATGAATCCTTGCAACCTGCTTCTCGTCCTGCGGGACGTCGACTTTGCACCTCCACGCTAATCTTCCCATTGATGTTGCAGGCACGAATTCCTCTCTGTTTCCCACCCCTCAATCTTGAACGGAAATTTTGAGAGAGTGGGGAAAGTAGTGAAGCAGGGGTTGGTGCAGGGTGGGACTTTTCAATCAGCTGATATAGAGGCTTGGAATGTGTTTGATTCAAGGGACCGCTCGCTGAATTCAGAGTGGACTTGGGTTGGAGGGCGTGTCTGTCTGTGGAAGGACTACAGGCAGAGTGCACTGCTTCGTGAGAATATTGCGATGTTTGATTCTGTTGTTGTGTAGTGGTCGGCAGCTTTATATGATTTGGGGGGGGGGGTGATCTAGGAATTCAGACTTGTTGAGAATTGTTGGAGGGATTGCGAGGGACGGATATCCTGCATTGGAGGGTAGAATGTTGAATTTTCACCGAGGAACACAGAGTCGAACCCAATTATGTGCGTCTTGACACAATCTAGTTTGAGTGAACTCCATAGAATGTCGACATTGATCCAAACTCGGTTTGGTATTTGTTAGCAGCTTCATCTTCGTAGACTAGTGTTGTATTATTTGAAAGTGGTTTGCGATTTCAGACCACTCGTCCGGCATTTGGAGGTTTTGCTGCTATTTGACTTTCTGTATAATGCAGCTTGCCAAAAGTTCTTGGAAGCTTCATTTAGAAATATTCGAAGAGGAAGCTGCTCCACTTGTATCCTCGAATAATTTTTGATGATTTTTCGAGAAGCATAAAATTCAACTGTTTTTCTTGTTTCATGAGATGTGGTAGCTACGTCAGTAATAAAACTGTGCCCACATTGTAGCTATAACTGGATGCGCTGAAGTTTCCAAAGAAAGATTATGGCTCTAGCGTCCAGTTCGAGATTGGCGGCCTTCATTTCTGATGTTCACTACAGGCTCGTTAGTCATCCCCTAGTCTTTTCTTGCTCTTCATTGATATGCTATGGCCCTCTCGGCATGTGAAAATTGCGCTCTTATTTTGAGTTTTACAAAGAATGTGCAATATTTGAATACACAATTTATCTCGTTGTAGAAATTATTCTGAGCAATTTCTATGGACCTCTCTTACTCTGGGGGCATTGTTGGCTATTTTCAGGTTGAAACAGTCACAGAAAAATAATTTTAGTTGCACTCTCCGACGTACTGATGGCTCATTGGAGCTTTTGAAGCTTCCATCCGCCTCTAATCATGTAGAGGTCCGCTGGGTAAAATCGTATGATGTCCGGTGCTCCTGTTTCAAAACAAATGCAGAATCAAGCTTCACCACGAATGCTTGTCTACGTCCTAGTATTCCTGATACTGAAGACAGCTCCCTCTCTCTGCGAGACAATCAGCTAGGCAATCCCCCAGAATTGGTAAACAGGGAGGAGAAGGATATTAGGACTCGAGCAGCATTGAACGGTAGTTCATCAAAAGTTAATCGACGGAGAACGATGTTGGCTTCTCTGGCAGCCTTCGATGTTAGTTGCTCGTGTTGTAAAGCGTCCATGGCTGAAGAGTGGAGCTATGGAGGTCCTTCTGGAGCTTCAAAATGGAGTGGTACTTGTTCCATTGGTGCACGACAATCACCCATTGACGTGCCCATCAAAAAGGCACAGTACGAGGAGGCTTTGGAAGAGTTGCTGATGGATTACAAAATGAGCACCCCTACTTTCAAAAACCCAGGCCATGGCACAATGGAGGTATCATGATCATTCTTCTTCTTAAAGCCGAAACCTGAAATATTCTCGGCTTGCCAGGAAGGAAGCAAATGTCGTTTTGGGGGTTATAACACTAACGCTATTTCTGAACTCGTTTTATTCTTTGTTATACGACACTTCAAGTGTAGATCTGTGTTGATCTGAGGCAAGTTGAAGATGGTTAAATTTCTGTTAGTCTGCGACTTTTGGCAGGTCCACTTTCCGGAAGGAGTGAACAAGCTTCGGATCAACGAAAGAGAGTTCAATTTGGTGCAGTTCCACTTTCACGCCCCATCAGAGCACGCATTTGATGGAATTCGCTTCCCTATGGAGGCTCACTTGGTGCATCGTATGTGCTTCTCGTCCTGTTTGTTTGGCGCATGTATTATAGCATCTCACGTTTAATACCTAGTTGGCCTAAAAATTTATCTTGAGTCGTTTTATTCATTTTTGCATTACGTCTAAAATGTATTTGTATACATTTTTTGCACTTTGTTAATGTGCAGGGGATCCAGTGACCAAGGCTTATGCTGTTGTTGGGTGAAAGGACATGTCCAGCAACTTTTATATTTTAGTGCTCGAGAGAGGATCCATAGCAGCATTGGCGTTTTAGAATTCTGTGCTTAGCATTTAATGGAGTGTGCATTATTTTGTAATTTTTTTCATGGATTCAACTCTGGGAGTGCTTTAAGTATGCGTCGTACTGCTTTAATTGCAGAGTTATGCTGGATGCTGCCCCTGGTGGTAAGTCAAATAGCGCCCTCGCTGCAGCTCTCAAGTACTCGCCCTTGGAACGCGGAAAAGCTTTGTAAGTTTGTTTTTTCCAACATTAATAGATTTGAACGGATATTGCAACTTTGCTTCGACGATCGTTTGGACTAGGTTGCGGTACCAGTCCTCAGATCTCAGATTCGACTCATCCCTCCTCTGACTCAAACAAATAATATCTATTTCCTTGATTACATGGTTCGTTTATTAAAGAATCTTCAAAACCGTGACGAGGTGCCTGTGATGAGCTCATTTCATGGTCGTAGATCTTGTTCTGAAGTGTAACTTCATGAATATAAGACAATCACTAATCAAAACTTGTACCACTATCTGGTAGGACTGAACCGAAAATACAGATCTCTGCTAATGACCTTCTTCCTCCGAAGGAAATGAAGGTGATCCCCTGTACAAATTTCCATCCTCTGCTGTTATCTTGTCAAATTTCAAGTTCATATTTAGGTTAGTAGCTCAGGTCCATTCGTAAAAGGTTTAAGTTTGCGTGCTTGAGTGCAGAATGACAGGCGATATATACATTACATGGGCTCTTTCACTACGCCGCCGTGCAGTGAATCCGTTGACTGGTTTCTCCTCAGTGAGTGAATGTCTTCATCCTTACTCTGCACTTATGTTTTGCGTCTCTTTCGAGACTTCGTTCTGAACTGTGATAAATAATTTTTGCAATGTGCGTTTGGATGGACTTTGCGTATTACAGCTAGCCTTTTGTAGGTTTGGCATTTGCACCATGTAAATACTCTCAGCAGCTGCTTGAATTCAAATTCCTTTGCGTATTCGTCTGATTTGACTATCTCTGACACTTAATTGTCAAGATTCTGTCACTTGGTTAAAGCCATTGTGTTTACTACAAAGTACAACGAAGCTCTTGTGAGTCCTTGCTTGTACGTCAAGTCCTTATATTGAAGTACTTCATTACATTTAAACTTGAATTATATTTTGCATTATAGAGAACCCCTTGAGAGTGCCAGCGACTGATATCCTGGAATTCATGAAGTTTGCGGGCGATGAGCAGACTCTGGCTATGAATGCGGTATATTGCTTTCTCTCAAGTCCAATTCGATATTATTCATACAACTATTGCTGAGCACTTTACTCGCCTCTTGCTGTATTATAACTCTGTAATTACTCTGCTAATTGACCTACTTGCTGTCTTCACTTGGGGACGCAGAGACCGATTCAGCCACTGGGGGATCGAAGAATCTTTGAAGGGCCATACACACTGAAAAATCAGTAGATTTCCGGATGTTGAAAGTCGCCTGATCTTTCTACAAATGCCTGTGGATTCCAATCAAGCTTTATAAAAACACCAGGATGTCATCGAAATTGAGAAGACAAGATTCTTCTAAAGCTACCTGTGCATCAATGACACTAAAGCATAATTCTCTTCTATTAGGGTCTCATGTTCAAGTTTTAGGAGAAAGTCCACGTAAGAAGGGATTAAAGTCATTCATTTTCTTGATATCTATTAAGTGCAGTGGATCACCGTGCCAGATTTTGGATATGTAGGTCGGGGTTTGAATCCTTTTGTGGTTAGTACTCACTGAGTTCTCGTTAAGCAGTACAACAGCCATGTCTTCTTCTTCTTTGTTAATTTTGTTTTATTCTATTAAATTAAATTAACTTTTGTTTTGATGATAAAATGGTTCTACAATCTAGATTCAAAAACATCTTCAAATCTCGTATGTAATTTTAATATCTATTTATAAACTGCAAAGCCTTGTACAAGCCTCACGACCAAGTCACTGAAACGCAAACGAACAACTACGTGGTTGACATCTCTGTCTGCACTTTTGGATCTGTTCATGAAACTTTGGCCCCCTGTAGTAATCTCGACGTAACGGAGTAGGTGCTGTTACTTGGATTTTAATGTCTTCACGATTATGTTGAGTAATGGTTCGTTGATGCCAGCAGAGTAGTAGTGAATATTGATATCAATTGTCGAATTGAGTGTTTATTCTAAAGAAATGCTTTGGAGTAATGACAATGTAGAAGTGATCATGCGACATGTAAGGGCCGGAAAAATCAATGGAGAGCACTGGTTTGCGTGAGGTTTCGTAGCTTCCCCTGTGAAGGTAACTTTGATGTATCCGCGGATTTTTTTATTCTGTACTGCTAAGAGGTTCATAGCGTCAATTTCAGTATGAAGGATACTATCGCAACGAGGACTTGTAGGTCGTTGTCTTTTGCAGCTGTGTGTATCAGTTGTGAAGTTAGGACGCCGGTTGGAATAATAGACATGGTGTGAGACCTGCTTTGTCGTGTCGTTAGGCAAATTTTCGAATGGCACTTTTCTTTCAATTTCGTGATGGTGCACTATCACGGCCCCAAACGGCTACTTCTTTTGCAGCTCAGATCATTTTCGCGCTTGATCATTTGATATTCCAAACTAAACATCCTTCAGTTCCCCATTTGTACCTCTATCGGTGCAGTGCTTCAATCTTGATTCCATTTGCCAGTGCGCGAATGTTCTTGGTAAGAAGGGTAAGTAGTAACCAGAGTAGCCATCGACGGTCATCTGGTGTGGATGCGATTGAAGCCACTTTTTGAGTTAGTAGTGCTTGCTCTGTCATGGGAAAAACAGAAGGATGATTGTCAACGACGTGGTATTTCGATAGCAGATACTTTGAAATGGGAGGCTGAAGAGGTCTGCAGCTTCTGAAGTTCTGATAGATATATTCAGGAACGTTGAATATCGTTCAGAGCGATGTTTCAATGGATGGGAGGTGCGCGACGCAAAATAGGAGCAGTAAGCACCTCGCCACTTAGTTCAATTTTATGTTATCGATTGGGCGTTCTGCGGCTGCTATGCTACTCAAATTACATACTGCACTTTAAGTACTGTGTAAATTTTGGTCCTGTGTGCACTAATACGGATTTCGTTTGGCATCTTCTCTGCTGGGAATCCTCATCAAAGACAAAAGATTCAAAATTAAAAAGGTAAACCTTCTGGAGTTTCATCCTCTATTATCCTAATTGGCGGCATACATCGAAGTTACTAGAGGTTGCGATTCCGTCTCGCACTTTGGAGTTGAAACACGCACAAGTTTTGATTCCAGCAGCTTTCTTTTATCATTTGAAAAATATTACTCTTGTCCACAGCTTTTAATTTCCTTTATGCTCTTCTATAATGCGTCATCAGTTTTGTACGTGATGAGGGTTGACGTTCACCTAATCACCTCTTTCAGTGGTGAGCGAAAGCAGCCAAGCATTTCAACAATGTAATTGTATATGCGTTTATGCGTTGGTATACAGGCAACGCGAGTTTTTCGATCACCGCAAGGAGAAACAGAGGAGAACTGAGAGTGTGGAAGAATCTAGAAAGCCACACACACTTGCTGATTACATACAACAAAATCTACACGGGGGTGAATCACTTGATATTCTTGGACTCCGGAATTTGAATCCCACTGCAGCTGATGCTTGTACTACAGAAAACCCTGACGTCAACTTTCCCGATCATCCTGCTAATGGTTTACCTTCTTCACTCTATTGATGATTAATGCCGTGTAGCATCTGTCTACTCTGCGTCGTTAATTTCTTTGCATCAAGATTATTTTGAAAAATCGTAGATCGTTCTCTCAAGCGGTGCTAAACAGTAGACTCACGTGAACAATACAATTTTCAATACCATCCCAGGAGGCGTGTCTGATATTTCTTAACAAGAGTCCTAAATGCGATTAATACTCTGCGAAAATATGTTTACAAAACGTCCTAAACCTGCATAGTGCCAATCAATATGTTTTTCAAAATGATTGTGACCTAATGCTGGGTTTAACACGTAATGGCTAAATTTCATATGAATTTAATCATGTAATATACCTCGCATCCTTTTGAACCAATATAGATTGTGAATGTTGGCATATCACAGCTGCAGTAGGACCAAACTCGTGTGATCTTGAAGATTTGGCTGTCGTAACTTCGAACATGAGCGCATTTCCAAATGGTGCCTTGAAGGAGGATGCCCAAATCATCTCGTCTCAGCAGTCTGGTATATCTGTTGAACTGTAATTCAAGTGGCAACGTCTATTTAGTGATTAAGAATTGTTCAGATAACAGTCATTTATGTATAATTAGACCTGTAAATATAAGTTTATCACGCTGAAGTCTTTTGCTTAAATGGCTCCTAGTGGTAGGGAAATTCTTCAGCTAACTGCAAATTTCTGAGATTGAGAAACTGTTATAGCTCCTGTTAACACAATGTTGAAACGACTTGGATTGTTCGATTGGAAAAACTTGGGCGGTTACAGAGCGTACAACAAGAAGTCGCCGCATCTTCGAAGATTCCAAGAAACAGAATCCGTAAGGGAATTTTCAACTTACATCTAAATGCGTTGGCAAATTTTTCATTGAGGTCTCATTTCATCTCCATGATTGACTGTAAAAGTTATTTAACTATGATCGATAAATTTTGTCTCCTGCAGTGATTGCACTCAATGGACAACAGGAGTTGCTGCTACAGCTCAACAAAAAGTCAAAAAACATATTAACCGAAACACAGGGATTCCAGTGCCTGCTAATTTAAGAAATCCTATTCACGTTGGAAACCTGCAGACGAAGAAAGTATGTTCAACTGCTCCTCGTAAGTATCCAAGTTACCTTAAACAGAGGCTTTTTGCATGATTGACTTCGCTTGTTTGTAACATTTTCCTCCAGCATACATTCATTGCTGGTTTGCAAGCTTGTCTTACGTCTCTTTATGATCTAATGCAAGTCGCTTCCGGGACGAAGCTAATGCTCTGCTTGGCATACTTATTCCGAAACATCCTCTATGAAAATTTGTTTTATTATCAGCTGTGCCAACATCCTATAGAAGAGTTTCATCGAAGCATATCCAAACTATGCTCGAAGAATTAGCGGGATTCGGAACAGGACTGTTCACTTTATGCTAATGTTTTGACAGGATTGAAGCATTTCGACACGATCAGCAACGATGTCCCAGGTGGCAATCGTGGTACAACGAGATCACCTTCAGAAGATTATGCCGTCTTCTCTCAAGAAGGTGAAGTGAAAAGTTTGTAGTAAACCTACCCTGCTTTCAATAGAGCATTACGAGCATCCCTATGAGGACATATTTTAGTTAGCAACTTGCAAATAAGAGGTGATCTGACTTTCATTGTGGAAATATTGGAGCTTTAGGCTAGATGTTTGAAGCTTCGTATCCTTCTAGGCCCTTATTTTAGATCGTATGTGTTCTGTTCCTGAATTCTATGATGGCTGGGCTTTGGATGCAGAATTTTACGCTATCGACGAAAGCGCGTTTGATCCAGTTGTCGAAAATTCACAGCAGATGTTTAATTTTTCTCACAGGTTATACGGTCAAAGTATATTTAGCAGAGTATCAATCGAGTATTAGATCATGCTTATTTTTTAGTGTGTTTTCTGTTCGATCATTCAAGTCTTCAATGAACGTTGAATTGCTTTGTCGAATTTGTGTTCATCATCATCAATTTAGATTATAGATGACCTTTACCTTATATCAGTTCAAAGATTCTATTCCGCATTTTGGTATATATATGAGATTGTGGTAAGCTTCTAATTTTTACGAAACCTTGATGTGAAGTCAGTGATGCGTATTTGGTTGACACAAAACAACTTCACACTCCATCGTTACAGTTGAAGAACTCCAGCGAGTCTCATCTTGAATCTTCAGCTCCAGAAACTTCTGAACTTTTAAGCAGATTCTTATCAACTCAGAAATTGAAGGTGCTCGAACAAGAGGACGAGCTTGTGGTAAGATCCTCAATTAATTTGGTACAATCCACGAGATTCAAAAGGGGGATGCTTTATTGAATTAGTGAGTTAGTCCGTGGAAAATTAGGCAGCTTTAGGCAAACACTTTTTTTGAATAGTGAAAAACAAATTTTCATTGTTCGGATCAGTTAGGAAAATATACTGAAATTATGTGAGTTGTTTGCATCCTTTTCAGAACAAGCCCAGTGGTTCACAGCAGCATGAGCGTTGGCAACTAACACACAACGAAACGACAGATCTCCCTTACGAGGCACATTCTTTGCCGAATTCTGTCAAGGCAGCCAACGAGTGCCACAATTTGGATTTCTCTAATCCTACTTTCAACATGATAAACGTACAAGTGAAGCAAGAACCATCTGAAATTGATTTCTCCAATGAAAAGTTCGTCATCGAGGATTTTCCCGTGAAGCAAGAGTTTATTTTTTCTGACCCTTTCCTCAACACCATGAAGTATCAAGAGTACAGTCAAGAAAATGAACGTTTGAATTTCGGTTCCAATATCAGTGATCACAGAATGACTCAGGACTGTCAATATTTGGCAGACCTGAGCTACGATGAGCCAGCTTTCAAAGTCGATAGCAAGTCATTCGATTTAAGGGAAGGCTTGGAGTGTCCCAATAAGGATCCAACCACTTGGTATTGCGGCACTCCGTTGAGCGCTGCATTGACAGCTCCCAATTCCAAGGGAGAGTTTCCTTTTCTTGATCATTTGAAGTTAACCAAGATTCCGAGCAGTGTTGGATCACAAAACAAAGACTTATGCCAATCCGGAAGCTATGAGGTCTCTCCACCATATCTGACATGCCGGAAAAAACAGTTCAACCTGGGCATTGCTGATGTAAACAAAGATAATTTTTTTGACACGATTGAAATTTCCTCCTCTCAGCTTGAAGATGAAGAATTTGCAACCGCGAAGTTCGACAACTTGCAGTTCCCAGTGGATGAATTGGAGTTTGAGGGGCAGCAAACTGAAGCAGCTTTTTTCTCTCTGGATCTCCACTCACCAAGCCAAATGAAGAGGAATCAGTGCAATTTCGGTAGTGAATCTCCAGTTTGTTATGACGATTTGGTTGGTAAAAACTGCACAATAACCGAGCGGTGGAATTGCGAGTCTTCTGTACCATGGGACGCTCTGCATCAGCAGGTAAGATGTGTATTGAAATAAATTATGCAGTCTCAGTATGTTCTCAAGGACGAAATTTGGATCACGCCCTGCTGAAGCGTTATTGCCTCTGCATTCTATTGGTCAGTATCCATGCACATTACACAGGCATAGCAGGCTCATGCAATTGTAGGATATTGTTCTGATATTTCCTAGGAGGAATACCAGAATCATTAACTGTTGGGAGCTACTGTGCAGGAAATCTTTGATCCTGCTATTTCTGGGAAAAACTTAGGCCAAATGCATGATCTTAATGACGATAACTCCTGGTATCACATCGCAGCCGGAAAGGATTTGCTTGATGGATTAAAACAGGATATAGAGCAGCATTTGTCAGCAGATCATTTGTAAGTGCACACTTTCAACTTGATGTATTTGGGAATCTAATAACTGCTCCCAGCGTAAGGTTATTATGGAAAATATGGAAGGCTTGGTCGAGTCTGATAAGATGTTTTCATGTCGTTTTGTACACGTTGAAGTATTTGTTAACCAAGCCTTTGAAGAATTTTACCTTGTCATCTTTCACAATAGGTTATTCCTGGAATGATACCATTATATTTGTAGGTCAGCACACAAATATTTTCACCATATTCATACTTGAGGTCAAGGTAGTTTGGGAAAAGGCATCGTTATGTATCTGTGGGGAGTCTTTTGACACTTGATAGTGTAATTGCAGCTCGGACTGTTCATCCGTTGAAGTAAATGTAATAAAAGGTACCTTTTCCCTCTAACCACAAGATACCTTAAGCATGTCATATTTTCTACATAGATGGTAGGAAACGTTACAAGAGAACAGCCCATCACACAACTTTAGGATAATCCCCACGTCCTTTAGAGTCTTTTCTTGCTGGCATTATTGTTGTCGCTAATCTCACAGTTCCCGTGATTTTAAAGTTTAACAACTTTATTATCTATTGATACCTATCTGTAACTTCTCCGTGATATGTTGAACACAAATTACACTGTCCTCTTATTGCAAGTGAAATTGTTTCGCGGAGGAATACAGCGCATAGTTAAAGTTCGAAAACTTTGTTTTCAAAGAATCACAGTCGTTGTCCTTAGCTGAAAAGAAAAGATCGTTCTAGCTAGACGCAGCGTTCTGTTGCACCGAAAACTCTTCTAGAACCTAAAGCTAGTTTTCTTACCCTCGATCGACAACGGAAACGAGAACTTCATCATTGTCTGTTTTCGTGACAATGAGGATTGTCGTACTGTGGATACGAATACTGTCTCTCTTCCAATCTAGTCGATTAATTTTCCTCTACAAGTGTTTGGCGCTGTACAATCGACATCAGGAAAGGAACAGGACATCAATAAACTGCCCTTTGAAGTTCAAGCAAACAAGTAATAATCCTACCATTATCTACTCGTTTGTTCTAACTATTATGTTCGGACCGCTCCTCGCTGTACATTATGAATGGAGACCGAATAATTTGAGATTTGAAGCTAAGAGAGAGGGTTGAGGTGAAGAAAAGTTTGACTCTGTGATGGTCTCAAGGTTTCAAGTGTTACATTTTATTTGTAAACGGCTCCTACAAATAGGTGGCTCTTATTTATGAAAAGGTGGTTATAGCAAAGTCAAGTGTAGATTATAAAAGGTTGCTCTCTTCAAAAGATGGTCTAAAGGGGAATTGATCTTATGTTATGTGAAAAAATTGAGTAGTTGCTAAATTGTTCATTATAATTTTGTCCCTTGATACGCCTTCAACTCAACAGTGAGTGCATAGAGGGTAGATGACGTAGTTAAGCAGTCGTGGATAGGCTTCGATGAGATCAAAGAGTGTATGTACCAGCGTAGTGTAGGAACCAAGTGAAAACGTACCCACATGCTCTTAGAAACGAGATTTTATGATCACCTCGCAGGATGTGTCTAGAAACCGTTGATTCACCCAAAGGGGGGAAAGATACTACAACAGGTACTTCACCCTTCCGATTCCTGTACCATCCTCTGTGCATATACTCGCATTACTTCGATAAAAAAAAATTAGCTTGAAAAGGTCGGCATCTCTTTGAAGCTACAAAAGTTTGTTTACCTAATGTAGAGTTTTATATTGTTAAAGTGGAGTAATGTTTGATGTGCAGCTAAAACAACGTCCATTACCAAGCTATTACTGGAGGATAAAGACTTAGCTTGTGATACAACTCTGACAAAGGATTGTCACAAATTTCGAAATTGTTATCCTCTCCTTCCAATTTCGCTCAGAAGCCTCAGAAAAGAAACCGAAGTTCTGTCATGGAAAATCGAGTTAGAACCTCAGCGTGAAGTATGTTCTGAATTGCTGCAGACCCCAAATACTAGGATATCATCGTCGAATTTGTTACCGACAGAAAGGGGGAAAATCGAAGATAGTCCAACCCATCGTAGATCCAGCGTTGAGATGAACCATTCGCCTTCAAAAGAATTATTCGAACACAGTATACGGAATGAAATCATACACAATGTTGAGGAAGACTCTCTGGAAATCTATACCCTTTTTAAAGCATTGCCTCAGGAGGATATCAATGGTATGAGCACAACTGAAGGGGGTCTGCTACGGAAGCAATTAAGGCAAGAGGATTCACATGATTTTCATGGCCGAACCCCTTTCTCAAGTCAAGAAGAATGTTCACCAGAATTTCAGCTTAGAAAAGTCCATACTGTTCTTTGTAAACTACAAAGACCTACCGATTCTCGTAGCTCAAAGCAAGGTGAGGTTCCGGACCAAGGAGCTGGGAATGTCAATACTGTTCTTCTTAAATTTCAAAGACCAGCAGAACCCTCGCACTCTGGACCTGGTCTCCAAGATCCAGAATCGAATCGAAGTGCTGAAAAAAATGTCAAACAGACAAGTGATGTGGACCAGATGATAAACTCAGAATTGGGGACCAAACCCAATGTGGAATGTGGAATCAGGTGCGTAGTAGTGTTTAGAGTAGAGTGTGACAAGGGACTGGCAACGGGTTGCAACTCATCTTCAGGGATTTCTGCTTGGTTGTTATTTAACCTGGAGGTGCCAAATTGATTAGATTCGAGGATTCTGTTGAATTGAAGCTTGGAAGTGTAATGCAACCTATTGCACTGAAACTACAATGACTTGCACAGGTTGCTGACGGATTTCAACATACATGACAGCAGAGGATCACTCACATTACCACATGGTGTAATATTTATTCAAGAGAATTCAATTACAGACCTATTAGACAGGGCAGTCTCCCTGTGAACAGTACTTAAAATGTTTAGGATCTTAACGACGGTTGCTGAGAAAATACATCACCGTGGCAAGTGTCACCACTAAAGTACACAAAATAAAACAGTAGACACTCCATAGCTACCACGCCAGACTAACGCAAGTGTTGAATTTGGTTATGATTGTGACAGGTGGGAGCTGTTGTGTGGAGCGGTCTGTTTCAAAACCGAACAATTCGTGCTTAAACGAAGATGTAGAAATAAAAGTGCAAAGCGAAATTAGTAAGCACATGAGGAAAGAGAACAGATCAAGTCTGCATCATATTGACACGATAGCCTCCACAGACCATTGGGTTCCTGATGAGCTCCACCAGAACGCAAATGAAGAAAAAGCTCATTCTCCACTTTCTGTACTTCAGATCAAGGAAGGGCCTAAACTTTGCGCGTCTCCAGTTGAAAAGCAGAACTCCACTTCAATCTCGCAAAGAAATTCGACATCGTTAAAACCAGAAAAGAATCATCTATCCTTGGGCGTTACAGATCCGCCAGCCAGAGAAGAAAAACAACATTCACCTCCTGAAGTACGAAGGATTGCAGAATTGATAGTGCCTGACGAAGAACGATCATTTCTTGGAGTTTCAGATGCTCCGGTTACCCACACAGGTAACCCAATCTTCTTTCAAATAGGGGAGATAGTATGCTATTTATTTATTTATTTATTTATTTTTATCGTCGTCATTTGTTTACTTTTCATGGAATACGGTTGTGCTTTTTAGTTTGTAGCATTCCTACCCAGTCAAGACATACGTCACTCATGAAGATTGTTAACATGAAAAGGGAAGAACGTTGTGTGAAGTGGTGCAGTACAAACCTCCATAGACAATGCAGCCTTGTGAGGCACTGTGCTGAAAGACTTACATGTGGCTAAATAGGTGCACTTAAATTCTATTCCAACACACCCCAAGTCTTTGAGAGGCAGGAAATAATAGAGCTTGCACACGAGCAGCATGACCGAACAAATATCCAACGAAATCCACCCCCTACTCAAGACGTCAAACAAGATGCAGGATCTACCACATATGACGCTGCTTACGTGAAAATGCTGGAGAGCTACGTGGTTCAGCTCAAACTTGAAAACAACGTACTCAGATTCTCAAGTGGTTCGTAGAGCTAACTGATCCTGTATCAGATGTTTTCATATTTCAGTTTTAGACTAGGAAATTAGCCACCAATTACACTACTTTAGAATTTCTGGTACTTGAGCACCTCAAAATCTTCACCCTCAGTAAGAGTTCTCAATCCACACGCCTGACCAAGAATAAGAAAGGGTCAACTCTAGCTGACGAGGATAACAGCCAGAAAATATGACCTCAGTTTCTGTGCAGCATGCTCCTGCTGCTCGTCTTAAGAGTTATGTAGCGTTTGTTTGTAATCCAAAATCTGTCAGGCATTACTTCCTGCCAGGTTTCACTAGCTACAGACCAAAGATTCCATGACCATCTCCTTGTTGATAAAAACTCCCAAATTACATCATGTTCGTGACATTACACTGAACTCTTTGCATCACCCCGCCCACAACACTTATTCCATATCAAATTCTCCTATGGTCTTACAAGACATCACCTATATGATCAATCCAACTTTTGAAGAAGTAATGGATAAGTTAGTCATTGAAACATTATGGCAATTCAAGAGCAAAAACGAGGACAAGAAGAAGCATTCTTTGTCCAATTTTAAAGAGCTTCACTTAGATAAGAAGGAGCTTTAGAAAGAAACAATTACTTTCAAGAAGGTTGCAAAGGACAAGGCCTTGGATAAAATCCATCTTTATATAATGGGAGCTATTAACATTAAGAATGTAGTCTTCTATCAACCAACTATCCTCCCTACCAACAAGCCTTCCACAACTAAGTTAGAGAACCATCACCAAAAGCAATGATAAATATTCCTCCAATAGCCTATATAATTGAAAAAAGACAATTTAGCAGCAAGAACATTATGTGCTACAACTATGATATTGTGTTGTAATACAATTATATGGTAAAAATATAAACAAAATTGATTTCTAATTAATATTCAACCATCTTGGTTCAATAAGAACTCAAGAAAATTAAGAAAGAATTTATGAACATCTCTTAGATTATTTACTTACTTAAATACCTAATAGATAAAAACTAGTTATCAATTTTTCCTTCTAGATTGTAGAAACTCTTTTATTACCTTAAAAAGGCTATAAATTCGTAAATATAAGGTAGATGAGATAAATAATTGATATGATTGATATTAAGGTAAAGATGATGATAGGGTTGTGCTTAAAAATCCCTAAGATAAGTTGGATTGGTACCTAAGGGATGACCATTTGTAGATTGGAATCAAAATCAAATCTCCAACCACTAAAATGGTTGGCATGGAAAAATAGAGGAAGATTTATAGAGATCACCAAATAGAATCAGAGAACTAGTAACAAGCTTCTTTCAGAGGCATAAGGCTTATTTTCTTAGGTTTTGGGAAGACTTTATAATCAGTGTTCAAAGTCAGGGTTTGTATTGGTGACTTAAGATTTATACAATAAAATTAGGAATAGCACTCTCGGCTAATTTATGAGATTGGTGCAACATCTATGGTTCAAAATTTTTCAATGTGTATTTGTTTAGGTGTCCTAAGTGTACAAAAAAATCTGCATTATTCTAATGGTGCAATTTGAAGATATTCAATCATTGGTACAAAGAGATATCGGAAGTTGGTAGTTTAGGGTTGGTTAGGATTTTTGTGATATTTAGAGATCTACTAGTTAGAGTACGGTAAAATTTGATATGGTGTTAAAAGACTTGAAGACCAAGGTAGATATAAATTTTGAGTGGAAGTATATAATTGGAGAAGGAGAAATTGCTATTCAAAATTTGTCATCAACTTTCAACATGGCGACCAAGGAATACCAACGTGGATTAATGGCATTTTTTCACAATTTGTAAGTTAGATTAATTTGAAACTTCTTGAGCATATAGAAGATTTATAATGACATTAGTAGAAATTTTTTTGCACCAATTAGATAATTAGATCAAGAATCATAGCTTATTGAAGCTTGCTACCTAAGGTTAGGATTTGGAAAGAAAATTGAAAGTTGGAATGAGGTGAAAGTAACAAAGAAATTTGGATTTGTGCTTGCTTGAGGTTAATAATGAGAGTTTTTTTTAGCACTTGTATTGGTTGTAAGCTTTTTGCATTGAAATTCTAATTATTTTATTTTTAGATAGTTGAAACCTATTAGGGTTTCTTAAATACTTATAAAATATAACTTTATTTTCTATAGCCAGATGCCTGATGCATTTCCAAGCAAGACATTATGTAATACGACAGTAGTAGACTTAAATGTATATCTAGAGAATGTCTAGATTGAAGATCTTATCTAACAAATGCAAACCACATTAAAAAAGATTACTACGAAGATAATTATGTAGAAGATGTAAAATGATTGATAGATACAAACTTAGCAAAATATCAAAATTAACATTGGTATATAGATTCTTGTACATCAAATCATGTAACAAGAAAGAAGAAGAGCTTATATATTATGGAATTTATCTTTTTTCTATAGTTTAAAAGTAGGAAGGATCAAAATATAAAAATTGCAAATAGTAAAGTTCACCAAGTTGAAGCAATTGATTCTTTACATATAAATACTACTTCTCAAGAAATAAATTTGAATAATTTTTTTTATGTGCTTGCATTGCAACTTAGTCTCATATCAATTAAATTTCTAAATAATGAAGAAAAAATCAAAGTCTTCACTAATAGAAAGTATTTCATCTTAGATGATAAAACAAACAAGAATGTGTTAGCCATGGGCATTAAAGATCATTCAAATAGACTATAAAAATTCAAACATATATCTCAATTAATAAAAGTAAATTTAATTTCAAAAAATAAAAATGTAGACCTATGAAACAAAAGATATAAACATCTCCACTATGCCAACTTACGACATTTATTAAGAGTAAGAAGAATATATGATTTATCTACCTTTGGCACATTGAAAAAGTTTTGCATAAATGCCTTGCTAAATGTCAATATCAAGAATGGTTTTTGAATCAAGTACACAACAAATACACACATGTATTATAGTTACTATACTTAGACCTTGTAAGATCAATCAACACTCTATTATAAAGAAGGTCTAAGTATTTTGTAGTATTTATAAATGACTTCTCCAAAAAATAATTATCTACCTCATAAAGAACAAAGGTGAAATATTTGATAAGTTTAGAGAATGCAAGACCAAAGTTGAAGTTGAAGCAAGATACAAAGTTTTAACCCTACAAACAAATAAGGGAGAAGAATATCTAAGTTATATATTCAATGATTTTTTGAAAGACAATAATATGAAAAGACAACTCCCTATAGTACTTATATTCTAATAAAATGAAGTAAGTGAATAAAAAAATAGGATATTAGTCAAGTATGTTATATCCATAGCCTTAGCAAACAATTTTTTAGGATATCTTTGAATTAAAGCCATAAATACAACAAATTATTTAATTAATTTAAATCTAATTTAAACAAATCATGAACTAATTCTAAAAGAGAAATGAAATAAGAAAAAACCAAGGATGGATCATCTTTGAATCTTTAAATTAATAGTATTTCTATACATATCAAAAAAAAAAGGGATAATAAATCTTTGAAGTATTTCTTTATAAGCTTCAATGATGAAACTAAGTCTTACTAATTGTTTAATCCAATCACTTGTAGAATACATATAAGCAAAGAAATAGTTTTTGAAAAAGATCAAATAAGATATGTCTTTTTAAAAGCAAAGGATTTATCTCTTGAAGAACCAACCTTGTTTTGAAAACCTTACTTAATCGACTCTAAAGACATAACAAAAATCTAACAATCACATGAAATGGTGGAACTTCCAACCATTCAAGAACCATCAAATAAAGTTTTTCATATAAAAATATTATCAATTAGTCATGAATCATTTTGAAATCCTCAACCAAGATATCTTATATGTGAATAAAGACTTAGTGTAAGATTTTGTAATAATTAATTAATGAATGTAGAAACAAGAAAGGAAGTAGAACCATTTTGTTTTGTATTAGCCATATAATATAATAGTTAGAAGGAGGTGATTAAGTAAGAAATAGAATCAATTTAAAAAAACCAAACATAAAGACTTTTAGACTTATTAAAAGAAAAATGATCAATCTCTACAAAATAGGTATTTAAATCCAAAAAAAACTTAAGTGATAACATAAAGAAATTAAAAGTAAGATTTGTGGATACAAACTTTAAGCAAGAAGAAGGCATTGATTTCCTTGAAACCTTTACACTAGTTGTGAAGTTGACTACTATTTTTAGTATTATTTCTTTTACAACTAGAAACAAATAAATATTATAATATCTCAATTTTAAACTACGTTTTTAAATGGTAATATTGATGAAGAAATACATATGATCTTACCTTTAAGCTTTGAAGAAGAAAATAGTCAAGGAAAAGTATGCAAATTAGAAAAAGATACTATATGGACTATGACAAGCTTTGAAAGCTTGGTATAAGCATATGAACTGTGACCTAAAATAATAAGAATTATAGAAGAATTGAAAAGATTTAAATTCATATTTTTTTGATAAAAGATAAAAAATATGAAATTTTTCTATTATACATAGACAACAACATAAAAATTAAAAAATTCAAAGGATAAATGATGTATATCTTTGAAATATTAAACTTAAATAACATAAAAATCTACTTAGGAGTCAAATTCTATTATAATGAATTGAGAATCTACTTCCATAAGAATCAATATATAAAGAAGTTCTTAGAACAATTTGAAATATTCTCCTACACTCCAATAAGTGCACCTATGAATTCTATGGACAATTTGTAAAAAATAACTTACACATCTTTGGTTGACAAATTCACCTATCAAAGTCTTATTAGCAGCCTACTATATGCTATAATCAATAGATAGGATATTTAGTATGTAATGGATTGTATCTCTTGGTACCTCAATAATCTACAACATTTCATCTCATGATAGTTAAAAACATATTAAGATATCTAAAAAGAAGCATCAACTATGTAATATTATATCCATCAAAGGACAAAGAGAACTTACTTGTATTTGCCAATGTAGACTAGGTGGAGAAGATTGACAACCATAAGTCAATTTTAGGTATTTTCTACGAGCTTGGTTTAACATCCATTGCGTCATCAAGTAAGTTACAGCTCATCCTATCCATGTCCTCTATAAAAGTAGAATAAAAAGTATTTGCAAAAGCTGCTAGGAATATAACATACTTTTATAGATTGCTAATGGAACTACAAATTAATAATACAAGACTAATTTTTTTACACTGTAATAATATAAGAAATATTAAATTAATAAGAAATCTAATTTTATAAAATAAGTTAAAACACATAAATTTAGAACATTATTACATTAAATTTGTTTTTGAAGATAGAAGCATTGTAGTAATCTATATCTCCAGTAAGTATCAATAAGAGAATGTGTTTACTAAATCATTTTTTAGTCCTCAATTTACTTACAATCAAACATTGGTTAGATTAATAAAAATGTTAATTTAGAGTCTTATTATAAAAAACTAAAAATCAACAAAGAAATAAAAAGTTCTTAGGTTCTATTTACTAAACTAATTTGCTCAAGTCAAGAAAAGCCTCAACTTCTTGTAGATTTCTGAAACTCCTATACTATATTCTACTAAAATGAGCTACTTGGAGAATACAATCTAACTAAGATACATATAGCTTGAAAATTTTACATCAAGAAACTACATAGAACTTGTTATTCCTTCAAAAGATAAAGTTATAGGATCAATCCAAAATTCCTAATACAAAGATGTATTTTTGCTTCTTGAAACATATTATGATATAGACTCTTTAAGAAAAGGTAGAAAAATATACTCTTGTGATAAAGTTATCTCAACTTAAGATAAAGAAACAAGCTCTTATAACATGGTTACCTCAACTGAGGGTAGAAGAATATATTTATACTTCACTATAATCTTAGCTTTTTCAATATTCTTATCTTCAATTAGACACTCATGTCAAACCATGGAGTCTATAAGGTGGGAGAAGATCTTCATAGATAGTGAGTCACAAGATCAATAAAGAACCACAAATAAAAGCCAAAAGATGAGTAAAATTAATTCTATTTATATCAAAAATACCTATAGAATTAGATATTTACTATTATAATTAAAAATTAAAAAAGTAAAATTAAAAATGGTATTGTACCATTAATAGTTCATCAATAAAATCTCTAAGATGTTCCATAATTTCTATTTTTGCTACTTAACGTTGAATTATTTATAATAAAATGATGTATTGGATTGAAGAAGAAGGAAGGAGGGGGAGGGAGGGGGAGGAGATGATAAAAATTCCCAAAACGCCCTATGTTAGTGACATCACATTGAATTCTCCGTATCACATTGCCTACAATACTTATTTCATATCAAATTCACAAGCACTAAATCACTTCATCCATAGTACTTATCTTCCATTATTTTACCTATTAAAAGAATAGATTGTAGATTATTAGGTATGATGAAGCTAAATATATATATATATATATATATATATATATAAGTATATTTTATGAGATATTGTGGCCATATAGTAGTAGCTAAGCTCTACTTGCTCAAGTATATTACTTTATTTTTTAATCTATATATTATTATGTTTTCAACTCTAATTTTCCTTGAAGCAATTCTTTAAGTTGAGCATCCAAAAGTATCTTGCTTTGAAGCATTATGATAAAGAATAAAAAAAAGTTTTGAGTAAGTAGAAATCAATGCTACTCTTATGCTTGCATCTTATAATTATTAGTTTTAGCATTCTCGTGACTAGCAAGTTTCTCAAGGTAAAAAATTAGTACAAAATTTCTTCCAATGTTTCTAAAAAGGGATCCTATAGCGTTACTTGAAGTATTTTATTTGATCCATAATTTGTTGCAATAGTAATAACATATAATAATAAATGATTATCAGTCACATAAAAAAATAGATTTTCACTTTATCCAAACATATAATAACACTTTGAAGAATATAAAGCATTTCTACATAAATGCAAATCTTTTATTTTTGGTATATTTGTTGTAAAAAATTACATTTACATCAATGTATTAGACATTGTCATAAAAAATATGTTAGTCCAAAATCCTATTATAGATATATATATATATATATAGATATATATATATATATATATATATATATATTCTACATATTATTTCTTAATTTTTTGAAAATTTATATAATCACCAAGAAAAAAAAAGAATATTTATTATAGTATGTTTAATGTTTAATATTTATTATTTTATTTTATTTTATTTTACTTCCATATTTTTTTAAATTGTAGTTTTTCAAAAAGTGTGATATATACATATAAAAATGTTTTATAACAATGTTGATAAATATTTTTTAATATTATGCAAATAATCATTTTCATATCCATATTCTTATAATTATTTGCATAATATACAATATATCCAAACCAATTTAACCAAGTTTTATTTGACCTTATAATAATAACTTCACTATATATATTTTTTAAAATTGTCCACTTATATGTTAAATGCAATTATTTTTTGTGTTAGAGTTGAGAAGACTATTAAGTGGAACCCTAACTTGCTACAAAGTGGCTGATAATTTATGTAATTGGAATAATGCATTGACTTTTAGAATTGTAACCTTTCGTATTGCTCTTACTTCTACCTTTTTAAAAGGCATTTGGTTTTAAGTAGCCTTCTATACTTTTTCTTTATTAATCAATGCTGAGTCACACCCCGTTTTAGTGTCGAAATGATAAGTAAACGAATAAAATCTTCTTTTGTGTATATCAACACAGATTAAATTGTCCACACTATCTTACCTGACACTTTGAGTTAAGGAGAAGAAGGTATATTTAAAAGTTCCAACTACATTCTGCAAATATGCTGTGTCGATACATGCTATGACGGTGTAGAATGTGCTACTCATTGTGCAAATAGCAGCTCATACAATGTTTAATAGTTCGACATTTGCGACACGGATTGAACTGAGTTGGCTTAAGAAATGTAGCTAGGATGTGCTTGTTTCGGTTTGGCTTTAAAACTTGTGTGGAGAGAGGAGCAACTTTGTTTTCAAGACACGACGAACACCAAGTCTGCAAGAGGATTCCATCCCTGGCATAGCCATTTTCGTGTTATCCCGTCTGCGGATTCGCATGCTCCGTCGAGAGCACCTCGTGTGAATGTTCCGGCGATCGTCAATTTCTTCGATCATTTCATTTACATCTAGAAAAGTAATCCAAACATCTGGCGATGATTTACTTGTTCAGCCACGATGCATAACACAAGAAAGAGACATATTACACATAGAATCCCCTATCAGGATCGTTTCGTAACCACAACCTTTAAGTTACAATCTGCCTAACTAGACCAAAGAGAATTCAAGCTCAGCGCAGAAGCAGAACGTACACACTGCTGTAGACAAAAATGAATGAAATTCAACACTTCTCATCAGGATCCAGTTCCACAGGAGACAACTTCGCTACCACGAACTCACTGCCCTGCAGGGAAAGACCATTCAAAGTCCACACCGGCTAATTGGAACAATTAACACTACACCTCAAAATGGTACACAAAATTCCTGTTTCCTGGATCTACAGGTCCAAACCGGAGTCGTCGTCACCCTCTGGCAACGTCGAGGAGTAAGTGAAGTACAATGTCCAGATAAGGGCAGTCACGCCGACCAAGATCCATGTCAACTTGGTGTTGCTGATACCGAGACCCAAACCTGTTCCTTCAGTGCTTAGCCTCTCGTCCACGAGAGCCAGCACGGGGTGAGAGTAAGCAAGGGTAGCCGCGGATGTCACAGCTGCAGCGAGCTGAGCGACGCCATTGACACGCTCCGCCTTGGACTCCGACCTCTCAGCCGCGCAAACAACCTTGGGCATGCGCAGAGCGGGGAGACCTGCACGTCGTCAAGACCCAAGTCAATTCAACACTCGCGCTTCAAAAACCCATCCTCAAAGCGTCGCAACCACTGCGCAAACACCCACATACCAAAACCAGAAACAAGTCACAATCTCGAGAAACTGGAATGAAAGAGAGGGGTTTGAGGTACAAACCAGCGACAGGCTTCAGAGTGGCTGCGAAGCCAGAGCTAGAAGAGGCAAGCGATGTGGTCGCAAGGCGGGTAGCAGCGGTAGCGCAGGATGCAGAGGCGATGGCAGCCATGGCTGTTGGGGGGGATGGGGTGAGTCACGGATCACTCCAATCGGGGAATTGAGCGCAGGTGAACAAGCTAGACTGCGAGGAGTTACGAATGCGGGCAAACTTCAAGGCTGGAATGTGTGAGGAGGAGGCGTTGCGCTGCGATCAGATGCGTTCCGATGAGGACAATCGCGCATGCGCGGTGCGTGATCCAGTCACGGCGCGAGCCCAACGAGAGGTGGAGATGGCTCGCGATTCTCACTGGCACTGCCGTGTGGATTCCACTACAAGTACAAATACTTCGTTGATAGTAAAAGTTCGAAATTGTGGATTTTATGCTGTATTAAGATTTTCCTCATGTTTTAGGAACAAATTCACTACACACTCAATGGCTTTTGTTAAAAATCTCCTAACATTCTTGTTATTTCTAAATGTTTTGTAAGTGCTCTTCGAAGCAAATACAATGTATCTGCTTTGCTATTGGCATTGTGCAGGATTGCCAATTTTGATACATCAAAGATGTGACAGAAGCTAATCGTATATGTAATAAATTTCATATTTGGCAAGAAAGTTGTTACCAATTCAAAATACATGTGTGACCCTTCTGTTTGTGTATTGAAAAGTAAACTCTTGAATGCGAGAACATAGATATTGGAACAATACAGTGAGACCCAGAATAGATAAGTTGCATACCGCTTGCATGAAAGGGAACTGGGTCAAACTTGTTGCATGTCGATGGATTAATGCAATCGGCGCATCAACATGACCACCAAAGAGAGCGAGTGAAAACCTACTAGACGTTCAACACCAGAATAATTCTCTGACATCATGAACGTATCCTTCCATAGATATGTGCACTAGCACAATCCCTAGGAGGTGAAATTCCGTCATGGCATGTCACAGCAGACAGCACCAAAAACTAAAATGTCACTATTCGACAGTGCAATGGTCAACATGCGCGGTGTAGAGAACCCAATGTGGAGCTGTTCCTTCGCATTCGGTTTATTAGACAAGGGTCAGAAGCCTACCAACGGTTTAGGGCTTGCTCATTTTGGGACATCTCCTAATCATTCGTTACAGTCATTCATAGTTGTGTTTAAATAGTCACCGACCCAAACAGTGGTACATCAAAGAGAAAGAAACAGTCCTTTCATATGAACCATCTGCAATGGTTGAGTTCAGTAGCCACTTTCCAGTTCTATAATTAGGGCGTGTTTGGAGATGAAATGACTCGAATTACCTACTGAGATATATTGACATGCTTCACATAGACATCAATGCGACATTTGTATCTAAATGTGCACGCCAAAAGGTGATTCCGTCGTGCGCATGATTAAATTTATCAGGTTTCGGACACATGTACACGTTGAGAAATCGGCTAATTGGAACAGAAGAACCGGCATCGCAAACAGTTCGATATGTATTCTAGAATAGCGCCACTGCTCCTTCGTTTACAAGTCCAAACCCGAGTCATCGTCACCCTCTGGCAACGTCGAGGAGTACGAGAAGTACAATGCCCAGATGAGGGCGGTCACGCCAACCAAGATCCATGTCAGCTTGGTGTTGCTGATACCAAGACCCAAACCTGTCCCTTCCGTGCTCAACCTCTCATCCACAAGAGCAAACACTGGGTGTGCGTAGGCGAGGGTGGCCGCGGACGTCACAGCAGCAGCGAGCTGGGGGAAGCCAGAGAGCTCCTCCGTCTGCGATTCCTTCTTCTCAGCCGAGCATACGATCTTGGGCATCCGCAGGGCGGGAAGACCTATACAATGCAGACCCAATCCGTTTCAAAGATTACACATGCACCCGACCATAAAAACTCTCATAAAAGAGCTACAACCATGTCCACACCAGTACAGGAGTAAACTTAATCCAACCAGCCACACAAAAGACAACAAATCTCAAGGGCCAATGCAACAGTCACAAAACCAAAATCAAAGATCCTCAAGTGCTACAAAACACAACCCAACACAGAGAACCAGAATACATTAAACCAAGACAGATGGGAGAGTAACCAAACCCAGTTGCAGAAATGAGACTGATTAAGGGGGAGGGGGGAAACACAGAGCAGGGGATTACCAGAGACGGGTCTAGCGGAAGACCTGAGGCCGGTAGGAGTGGCCAGGGGCTTCTGCAAGAAGCAGGTGGTAGCAACGGCGGAGGTGGAGGCGACGGCAGCCATGGCGAAAAGGTGGGATGCAACGCCGGTCCAAGCGCGAGGGAGAAGGGATGCAGGAGTAGATTGGGGGGGGGGGGGGGGTGCTGAGCTGCTATGGACGGAGGAGGGCGAGGGGGAGCTATAGAGGGGAAGCGAGGGGAGGGAGGAGTAGCAAGCGGGCAGGGGAAGGGAGTAGCAAGCCAGCCACAGGGTGGGCAATGGCCCCTCCCTCCCAGTGATTGCTCCGTTGTGGATAGGGTGCGATCCCACGCACGCCCATTGCCAATGAGCGGTGCTCATTCCTTGCCTCCCCTCTCGCAATCCCCCCCCCCCCAAGTCCCCCGCTCTCCCCGCTCTCACGATTCCTCCGTCCTCGTCTCGCGTTGCTTACCATCATCCGTTACTTCGGGTTCGTGACTCGCACGCTCTCTTGCGGATGAAGCATTTTCTCAGTGCTGCGAAACGGGGGATTCCATCTCTCCTGTCCCACAATCAAAAGAGGCGCAGTAGAGACTTGTAAACTACGAAATGGATGGGTTTGCAAGTGTAAGTGATAATGGGGAAATGGGAGTGAGAAACCTTTGCTTTGATCATTGTATATTGATCCACAAAAAAAAAATACAACAACAAAGTATTTAAAAGGTACAGTTTGAGAATACTTTTTGTGCACTAAAAGAAAACAAACACAACTTAAAACTATTATGATTGTTGTTTTGTTACTTTTTAGATTTAAAGAAATTGCAATTATAAGCTTCAAGTATTACAATGCATGTTGAATTTATATTTTTTAATTACTTTTATTCAAGGCTAAATATATGTATATACACATATTAACATATGTATTAGTTTGAATAATACAATTTAAAAATAGTCTATTGTCTTTTGAAATATTGGTTGTATATTCTAGAAGGTCAAACACAATTATATTTATTTTAAATATAACATAATTGTTTTAGCAAAATGACATTTTGAATTGGAAATATTTCATTCTTTCTTTTAATTAAAAAGCTAGAATTTTAATTTTAATGCTTTATTAAAAAAAATACAATATGGTGAATTTCTTTACTTAATATATATATATATATATATATATATATATATATATATATTACTGAGTGTATGGACATCATTAACCATTATCTAGTTTAAATATAAATTCTATATATATATATATATATATAGATATATAGATATATAATATTAATGACTGTATGGACATCATTAACCATTATCTAGTTTAAATATAAATTCTTAATTTTATAGCAAGATAAGTTTATATTTTATATATTCATTTAGAAAATAATTCAATTCTATTATATTAATCCATTACTAAATATGAAATTTTTATTTTGAAGATTGAATTGTAGCATCAATAGCAAAGTAAAATTATTAACCAAAAGGATTGTTTAAATAAAAGAAATTGATTTTGTTTTATTTTGTTTTGTTTTGTTTTGTTTTTTTGTTTTTTTTTTTTACTATAACCTTCTACCAAAATGTTTTGAATGTGATTGTGGTGATTTTTTAAAATATAACAAATCTATTGCTATAAAAATTTTAAAAAATTGAAATAATTTTTTTATTTAATGGCCTTGCATTAAATAAAAAAATTACCTTTACTTTGTTATTCTAAGATTACTTATTAATTTTTAAATATTCTATTTGTGAAAAAAATAATATTAAAATAGTATCCATAATATTTTAATTAAAGATGGATGACTTTTATATAAGTAGAAATAATAATTAATATTACTATTATTTTATTTTAATATAAAAATAGAATATAACTAATATTTATTGATAGAATAAAATGAGTTATAAAAAGACAATTTAACTTTTAGTATCCAACAAAGTAAAGTTAAGAGTAGTTTATAATAAAAATTGCTATTAATTTCTTATCAAATTACAAATTAATGTATCATTGCATTACATTATGATATTCTAAAATTAAATTTAATTATATTTTATAGTCTAGGATCAATTATGTGTTTAACAATGTAAGATTTGTTTCATTTATAAAAGAGACTTCTCTCATATCCATGATATATTTCATGTTTCTTTTTGAAGACTATCTAATTAATTTATTTGTATTTTATTATTTGTAAATTTGGATACAAAGGAAATAAATAGAATACAAATAAATAGAAAAAAAACAAAAAATATGAAGTATTCTAAATTATATTAAAAAATAAATTACATCATATTTTTTTATAAATTTGGATACAAAAGAGATTAATAAAATATAAACAATAGAATATAAATAAAAAATATGAAGTATTTTAATTTAGTATAGAAGTTACTTCACATTTTTTGTTCAAAAATAAGTTTGTTCTTTTCAACATAAAAAATACACAAGCAACTATTAAGGACATAAATTACAAACAAAAAAAATCCTCAATACACTCTTCACTCAAAAAGAGTAGATATTTATTTAAAGATAATAATGTATTTGAACTAGAATAGCTTTGTCAAAGACAAGAAGACTAGAGATGCTTGAAATAAGACTAAAAACAAGAAAGGCATTGACAAGAGTGAAGAAGGCTTTTCTCTTGCCTCTATACATACTATCTAACTAGAAGCTATTTACCAACGTTCTATAAGATCTCCAACATATATCTAATTTGCAAAGCAAGTTTTTTCTATGTGCACCACATGGCCAACTTATACCACAAGTTGCCAACATGTGCAACATGTGTCCAACTTATTGGCTAAGTTTTTAACCTACCAATTAACTACAAACACATCTAAAATTAAATCCACATCTATAAAGCTTGTACAAAGCTTCATCACAAGATATTATCATATCTACTTTCAATTGTTTTTTTTCTAACACTTTTTATCTAGGTAATTATGTATGTTCATTATAACAAGTTCTTTTTTATAATAATCAAATTTTTTTAGTATTATTTAAATTATAGAAGGATATTTTTTTAATAAAAATAGCTTGCTTCTATGTAGAAGCTTTTCAACACTTTTATTTCCAAAGATTGGATGTCAATGTTTTTAAAAAATAAACGTGTTCCAATTTTAAATTCAACAAATTTGGTGGCATCTCTAGTATTTGCATATAATAGTTTTTGATATTTAAAGAAGGCATATAAGACAATCAATGTGATATGTAAACTAACTATCCTTCTCTATATATTGATGGCAATTGTTTTTTGCCATAAAAGTTGAATAAATATTGTTTCTTTGTAAGCACAAGGTTTGGACTAAACGTTATGTAAAGAGCTATACCAACTGACATACCTTCAAGGATACCATGGCTTTAGAAATAGTTGATGTCTTTTTATTTTCGGTTTTTTATTTTTATTTTTATTTTCTTATAAGGCTTATTTTTGAAGCCATTCTATTAAAAATTTAAAAATCTATGGCTTAATTATTTTTTTGCTTAGAATATTAATTAATTTGGTTAAAAAAAATCTTTTTATAGTAGAAAATTCTTCATTGGATACTTTTAGATTAAAGTTTGATTTAGATATTGAGATGAAAAGAACCACTTATTTTTTCCAACTGCTTTGTGTTGAGTGAGGAATTGATAATCATTTAGATAAGAGTTAATAACTTCTAATTATTTAGATAAGAGTTAATAAGTAGAAATTTTAGATCCAAACATAAAAACTTATTTTAAATTTTTTGAAAAGAAAAGAGATTAAGATATAAGTGAAAACACATTGGGACTGAAATTTTCCAATTTTATTTTATACTTTTTAGCTAAAAATCTACTTGTGATTTTGAGTTAGTATCTATGTATTGTTTGGAATGTAATATAAATAAGGATTGTCATACACAATAGATTGAATGCTAGAAACCATCACCAAGTAAATAATAAAAAACTAAATAAGAATGGAGAACAAACACACTACTAAGTACCTTTTCTAGTTGATTATAAGTTCTACCAATCAGGTAAGATTACAACATACATATAATTAGAGATAAATGCTACACTCATATTTTTGAAAAAATTGTATACATTCAAGCAAATATTGTGGCAATTAGACCACCAAAACATATAGCAAACCTAAGAGAAGTTTTTAATTCTTATCAAAAGATGAAACATGGTTAAAAGAATTTTTACAATAGAGACAAATCTAATATTTTAAAAGAAGAATAATAAGTAGTGTCAAGCATGCCATATGCCACCTATATTTCTATTGTATTAACCTTAGAAATCACAATTAATAAAGAAATTATTGAGAAGATGTATTATAAAGAAATAGAAAGGTAATAGATTAGCATATATATATATATATATATATATATATATATATAGTATAGAAAATTAACTTATAGAAATAAGTGTAAATAAGGTTAGAAAAGATAAGAGAGTATAAAAAGACAAAGGGATTAGTTGCCAATATATTTAAAAGATAAGATAGTTATGGTAATTAAAAATAAATTATTTTTATTATATTTAATTAATATTAGAAGAAATTTATTATAAAAAATCTATAAATAGATTCAAAGCTATATTATTATTATAAAAAAAAATTATAAAAAAGAAATTACAATTGACATGCTTGCATGTGATTTCAAATACTATTGATTTAGTATTGAGTTATAAGAGTTGCAAGATATAGATGTTTGAAGACAACAAAGACAAGAAGAAGTTAATAAAGATATAAATACTTAAAAATTAGGTTAAAAAAGATAAAGTCAAGATGAAGTTAATAAAGATACAGATGTGTGAAAATTAAGTTGAAGAAGATAAGAATAAATCCATGAAGATATAAGTGTTTGAAGAATATATTAAAGAAAACCAAACAAAATTAAAAAAAAATATATTGAAGATAATTTTAAGGTTGAATTGTTTTACCATAATTTTCCTCACTCTTTTTATTATTTATTTATAAAAATATAATTAAAAATAAAATCTTAATTAATATCTAATTATCTTAATTCAATAATAATTCAAGATATTTAAACATGCCTTTTATAAAAGCCTCTTGGTTTATTTTTTTTGTCTTAATAGTTAGTAGATTGAAGGTTGGTTAGTAATTTCACCTTCTAGGCTATAGAGACTCTTTTACTGCCTTAGAAAGACCATAAATTGGTAAAATCAAGTTAGAAGAGATAAATAATTAGCATGGTTGATAATAGGATTAAGTTGAAGATAAAATTGGATTAAAAAATACCTAGGATAAGTTAGATTGATACCTCGGAGTCGATTGTTTGTGAGATAGGATTGAAATCAGACCTCTAGCTATTAAAACGATGACCTAGGGTAAAATAAGAAGGTATTCAAAGATCAAAAATTAGGATTGGAGTGCTACCTTAGAGCTTATTGTAGAGACATAAGGCTTGTTTTTATAGGATTTGATTTTATTTGATAATTATTGTTCAAAGTTAGGATATGTATTGGCAACTTAGAATTTATGCAATATAATTAAGGCTAGCACTTTTAGCTAGTTTATAAAATTGGTGTTACATCTATGATTCAAAATTTGACAATGCTTGGTTAATTGAATGTACTAAGCATATGTAAAATTTTGTGATAATCTAATAGTGCAATTTAGAGATACCTAGGTTTTGATACAAGAAGATATTAAAAGTTGGCAGTTTGGAATTGGATAGGATTTCTATGATATCTAAAGATCTACATATTGAATCAAAGTGAAATTTGGCGACCTAAGAAGATTTGAAGATCAAGCTATATACCAATTTTGAGTTGAAGTTAATAGTTAAAGAAGAAGAAATCAGTGCTAGAACATTTGCATCAACTTTTAAGTTGGCAGCCAAGTAACATTAGTATGGTTTTTGGGCATTTTTTCACAATCTCTAAGTTGAATTGGAATGAATCCTTTTTAAGCACATAAAACACTTATAGTGGTATTTGTATACAAAATTTTGTTCCAAATAGACAGTTAGATTAGGAGCTACAATTCACTAAAGATTATTGATTAGGATTAAGGCTTGCAAAGAAAAATCAAAATTACCTAATTATGAAAGTAATAAGACAATTGGACTTTATATATAGTTGAGATTATTAAAAAGAATATTTTTTAGCACTTTATATTAGATTTAAGCACTTTTGAATTAAAATTCAAATTGCATTCTTTTTATACAGGTGAAACATATTAGGATTTTTGAATACTTGTAAAACACAATTTCATGCTCCAAAGTCAGATGCCAAGTGTATTTCCAAACATGACAATATATAATACGATAACATTGAATTTTTTTGTAGGATCCCTCATACGTATCTAACTTACAAGATAAGTTTCTTATTTATAAGCTATATGTTTACCTTGTATTACAAACGACCAACATGTATGACACATGACTAATTTTTTGATCAAGTTTTTAACCTATCAATCACCTTAAGATATGTATAAAAGTAAAGTCATGTCTATAAAGCTTCTAAAAAGCTTTTCTATAAGATATTATTAAATTTATTTACTATTATATATTACTATTTATTTATATTATTTAAATAATTATTGAAGTGAATATAAATGTTTCTCATATTATTCCTTCTTTTATAGATGAATTCTATGAAAAAAATTAATTATATATTGAAGAAGTCAAAAATATAAAAAACTATGTTTACCACAAATTTTGATCTTTGTTTTCTTTGATGGTGGTTGATAGGTCCTCTTAGCCATCAATAGTATCCTATACTAAGATGAAAAGATCACCTTGATATTTAATCATTATTTATGCCTTTATAACTTCTTTTAAACAAAAAACTATAAAAAGTCATTTCTACCTCCGACAATATCACCAAACATTAGAAATCTCTTCTAAGGTTTTGATACTAAATGCATTGTATCTAGCCATTTATTTATATATAAAAAAAAAAAAAAAAAAACATTATTCTTGAAGATCTTCATTTCTATTATACTATCTTAAAGTCTGAGACAATCACAATGTCCTATTTGGTAAATTAACAAATAATAGCACTTCAAATAAATCTATTAGTTGTTGATTCTTCATTTCTTTAGTGCTACGAATATAAAAAAAATCACAATTAAAGATCAATAATATGATATAATTAAATATTCTTTTTTTATAGCAAGTAATTGTTGGATTTTTTATATTAGTTTTAACAAATGTTGATAAAAAACTTAAATCTTCTTTGTTGCATTTGTAAGATTTTTTATTTTTTTTATTCTTATATGTCTTCACTCATATCATATCTATGCCAATGAATAAGATATTCTAACTTAAATCAATGTCACCTTCAATTTAAGACTTCTTCCATTTTGAACTCTTAATTATTATATACTTCTATAGAAAGAGGTAGCTTTTGTCTTCTTCTCAAAAGTTTTACTATCTTATATGGCTCAAAGATAAATATATGGAACATAAGATGGATTTTTATAGACTCTAGTAAGTATAAACAATATAAAATTAGATTATTATTTTTATTTATATAAAGTAGTGAAAATCTATAATAATTCAATTTATTAAAAAAATAACTAGTCTTAATATTATGACAAAGAAATTGAGGTTGTTCTTTGTAATAGGCATCTACATTGGTCTTTAGTCATAATTAATCATTCTTTAATTTTATCTTCATTATTGCATATAGTTTTTATAAACAACTTGTCAAATCTTTCTTTGTAAAAATATCAATTTAAAAAAAATTAAAAGCATTAGGACATAGATAATAATTATAATTAGCATTAAAATATTAATTTAGTAGAAAAATAAAACATATTATTATAAGAAAACTTTGGCAATGACAAGATTTTTTTAATTATTTTGATGGTAGTTGATGGTACATCACAAATATTACTTCAAAACTAAATTTATTTGTATTTTTTGTCCATTAGTTTGAAGATAAAAAGTCAAAGATAATTTTATATTCACTTTTAATATCTTAAAAAAAATTCTCTAAAACTTTGATGCAAATTAGATTCTTTTATTAAATATAATATTCATAGGTAATTCATAATAGCAATAATAATTATCAAAAAAACTTTTAGTGGTTTTTTTTATACATAATATATTTTATATATGATAAAATATGTGCCATTCTAGTAAAATAATCTATTATTATAAATTTATAGTCATATAAACTTGAAGTTAAAAGATTTGTAATAAAATCCATAGAAATATAAGATTAATTTTTTCAGGAATAGATAATGGTTATAGAAGTTTTTAAGGTCAATAACAAAGAGTTTTTGATCTTGAATAAAATTTTACATGTTTATACAAAGTCTTTGACTACCCTCCATATTTGAAACTATTAAAAATCTTTTGAAATTAATTCAAATATCTTATTGTATTCAAAATTTCTGGCAATCAAAATTTGTAGTGAGCATAAAGATCTTATAATTGAATTTTATATTTTAGAATATAAAAGCGTTTTTAAAAATAAAATAGATTATTCTTGGATTTAAACTTAAAAATATCATAAGATTTAGAAGAATTGTTGTTAATATCACAAACAAGAGGATCAAAGGACATACCTAATTAAACTTACCTAAGGAAAGTTGAATAAAAATTTAATGCTGATTTCATTGATTAAAGATGAAATTACTCTAGTTTCAAGTGGTATCATAGATACACATTTTTATTCTAATATTTACTTACATTATTAAGTAGAAATAAGTAAAAGCAATTTTAATTCATAACATTTTCTAAAAAAGCTTCCTGAAAGCTTCGTAGATGCTACTTTGACTTTATATGTATTTATAAATGATTGATAGGTTAGAAACTTGGTCAACAAGTTAACTATGTATTGATAGCTTGCAGAACAAGTTAACTATGTTGCACAATTATAGAAAACTTTTCTTATAAGTTAAGATATGTATCTTGCAAAGTCAATATGTTTTAAAGGTCTTATAGGACATCGCTATATAGTTCCTTATTAAGAGTATATATGGAGGTAAGAGTGAAGCCTTTTTCACTCTTGTCAATACCTTTTTAGTTTTTAATCTTGTTTCAAGTCTTTATAGTCTTCATGTCTTTGGCAATAGCCATTTTAGTTTAATACTATATCACCTTTGAATGATTTTATAGTTTTTTTGAGTGACATAAGAATGTATTGAGATTTTTTTTCTTTGAAATTCATGTCCTTGATAAATAGCTATCCTTTATTAATCAAAAGTTGGATTTTTTTTGGTCTCAGATAGAAATATCTATAAAAGATATTTAATAAATTTTATTATTTTTGTAGGTGAAACATGATCTTGAATTCAAATCTTAACAAAGGCATGCTCCAATAAACTTGGTTACAACTTAAAATACATGTTAACATGTAATACTTAAGGTTATTATGATTTATATAAAAAATACTAAATTTGAAGTATTTTTTAGATAATGGCACTATTCTTAAAATGAATCTATAATTACAAGAAGTTGTCTATAGTAGACCTTATACTTGATTTTTTTCACTATTTTTTTTTAAATATTAAGCAATAAGGTGGAATTTTCCATTTATATCTATTTGTAATAATATTACATCTAAAAAAAATCTAATGTGTCTATTTCTATAAAAAATATCTCAAAGAATTTGACACAATATAAGATTGGTACAAAAATAAAAGTTATTTCCAAAGCTTCAAATGATGCTCTAGCTTCTTTACTCTACTTAAGGTTTTTTTTTTTATAGATCAAACATATAAGTAGAGCTATAATTTAAAAAAAGTTCTTCATAAAAATTCAATAGTAATTAGTAAATTTTAAAAAATATTAATTATTTTTTATTATTTTTATATTCTTTCAATTTATTATAGTCTTGAATTTTTTAAGATCTATAATAAGACTATCATTTGAAATGATACATCCTAAAAAGTCAACATGAATAGTATAAAATATACTTTTCTATCATTATATAGTGTCCTACATCTCTAAATTTTTGTAATATATGATAGACATGAAGTTCATATTTTATATATTTTTAGAATAGATTAAAATATCATCCAAATAACATACAATAGAATGGTCTAAAAACTCTCAAAAGACACCATTTATTAGATGTTAAAAAGTAATTAGTGCATTTGTGAGTCCAAAAGGCATGACATTGTATTCAAAATATCTATACCTTGTTTAAAATGCATTCTTCAATTCATTTCTTACTTTAATGTATACAAGGTTTTATATCTATTATAAATTTATTTTTTTATAAATCTTAGCTTGATTCAATTAGTCAAATGGTCTAGATATGAAAGATAGAGGATATCTATTTGTGCTAGTAATTTTGTTGAGTTTTGAATAATCCACATATCTACAATGATCTATTTTTTTTTTCTTGACAAATACGATAGAAATTCTTCTTGGAGATTTAAAATATTGTATAAAATTCTTAGTTAAGTTCTTTTGAATATATTCCTTGAATTTAATCTATTTATTTTGTAATAACTTATAGATTGGTACAAATGGGAGTTGAGCTCTTTCTTGAAGATCAAATAAACAATCATAAAAACAATGCTCTTGAAGAGTATTTTTATTCTTCTTCTAAAAAAATATCTTGATAATCTTAATATTTGTTTACAAAATCACTTGAAGTCTTTATACCATTAGAAAGGGATTTGGTATAAATAATATAAGGTTATTTTTTTTGTACCATGAAAAAAAGCTTTTATATCTACAAATAAAGACTTGATTATATTAGACTTATGAAATTTTACTTGGTTAATAAAATTCATAGTTATACTTTATAAAAAGTCAAGATTGCAAGACATCTAATTTAATTAAGGATTATATTTTTCTAACCATAATAAATTTAAAATAACTAAATTAGAAAAAAATTTAATAATATTAAATATCATAAAACTATCATAATTATTAGTTGTTACTTCTATAGAAAAGATTTCATAACTAACACCTCTACAAGACAATAGATGATCATTTATGACTTCTATATGTATGAATTTTGTTTTCTTCAATAAAGATATCATGTATCTTTTAACCTATTCTTCATCTAAAAAACAAGCTACAGCTCTTGAATCTAGTAAAGTAAAGACTTTGTAATATTTCGGTCCTAAAATAACATCAATTATAAAACAAAAAGAAGGTTTTGAAAAAATAATAAGATCTATATTAGGTGTTGTATAAGATTCAAGTTTTGCAATTCCTATTGTAGCTTGAAAAACTTATTTTCTAATATATTCTCTTCTTTGATAAATATATTCTTTATTTGGTGGTTTGATTGCTTCTTTGGACAATATTTAGCAATATGCTTAAGTTTTCTTCAATATAACACAATCTTTTTTAATAATAACAAGTATTTTTTTTGCTCAATAATAAATTTGAAACATATTGGATCAATTTGCATATCTTCTATGTCCCAATGTATGTGTTGAGAAGATGTTGATATTTTCATTAAATTATAAAAATATTTAAGTCCACTTATGTGACTCTCATATCAAAATTCAAAAAATTTATTATTATTCTTTACAACAAAGTAAATTACTTGAGTTAATATTTTAAAAAAAGATGTTTTAAGAAAAGATGAAGATTACAATAAACCAAAATTTAAAAATAATTTTTTTAATAAACTTGACTCATGATCTTAGAATTGAATATTTTTAGGATTGAAATTCAATCAATAGTTTTACTTGATTAATAAATCTTTAAAATTTTGATCTTGTACTATCAAACTTCTTAAGCAAGATAACTTTTAATTCTCCAACAATTAATTCTCCAATAATTAAAGGATGTTCTATAGTTAAAAAAATAACATAATTTCGTATAGATGTTGAAATAGCTTCAAATATTTCTATATCTTTATTTCTTACTAAGTTATTACTTCTTATGATGGCAAATTGAGTTGATGCATTGCAAGCATTAATTTCTTTAATTGTTCTTATATTTATGTCATTGCACTATTCATTTCAAAAAGCTTTGCTATAATAATATAATAAAAAAATATATCTAGTATTGCTTAAGATAGATAAAAGAGAGGGCTTGAAAATACAAAACATTCTAAAAATAATATTAATTTAGAAAGGGATAATCCATAATTTTTAATATGTTAATAACTTATCAAAAGAAAGAAGTAATCTATTGTTAATTAAAAAAAGATAAAGCTCTAATATTATAAGTATATTCTTAAAAATTTATAAAAAAAAGAACTCAATAAATTCAAATAAATAAATAAGATGTTTTTTAAGAAAAGATAAGTACATAGAAAATAGATAAATATATATATATATATATATATTATTAAAAATCACTATTTATAAAAGTCAAGAAAACTAAAGATCCTTGAAACTAAATTAAAAGCAAGATAAGAATTAATACGAGTAAGAAAAGGCCCCACTCTTGCATCTATATATATAGTGATTCAAAAAATTATTTTAATGTTGACATATTTTGGAAAAGATGGTGTATTTCAGATGAATGGTAGTGAATAATGATACATGGTTTGTATAGCAAATAAAGTACTCTTTTACACTACCAAATGAGTTTAAGTTGAAAAAAATCCATTAAGTAATTGCGGAGCTATAATCAATCTAATTTGGAATAGTATTGAAATAATTTTTTGAGTGTGGTGTTTGATTTTTGGATTCTATTAATTACTCAATATTATAGAATTTTATCATCATTAAATTTACTATGAAAATATCATTATTAATCTAATGATATTATTAATACTTATTAGCAACTATAAAAGTACCATTTTTAATTACAATTCTTGGCACGGACATATTCCAAATTATCATATTCTAGGACCTTCTAGAATCTTTTATGAATTTTTATAACCTTCTAGATACTTATAAAATCTCCCACAATCTTTTAGAAAGTTCCATAGGCTTCTAGAAGCCTCTTTAGACTTCTAAAAACTTCTATAGAAGTACCATAGACTTTTGTAACTTTCATTGTAGTATAAATATGAGACTTTAGAACCACTTTTGCTATTAATCTCATTCTTTTTTTTTAATCTTGATATATTTTTTTGTCAAATTCTTGTATCCTTAACAATTCTTTGAACAACTATGACATCCATTCCTCATTCTTTTCAAAACAACATTACCTTTGCTCTTCTTTATTCTCAAAAAACTTATGGTCAAATTGCTTCTGAACTTGGTTATAATAAAGCTATTATTTTTAGGCTAACAAAAAAGATTACTTTTAATAAGAAGAATCTTAAATTAAGTAGACTAAAAAAGCTCATTATAGTAAATGAAAGAACAATCATTTGCCAATTCAATACTAAGAAGGCTGAAAATCCTGTTGAGGTTGCTAAAAATCTTAACAATATTATCATTAATCCTATGTCAATCCAAACCATTTGAAATGTTCTCAAGAAATTGAATTTGAAAGCTGTGGTGAAGAAAAAAAGCTACTACTATCTACTTGCCATAAAAAACAATGCTTGGATTTTGCTGTGAAGTACAAAGAATAAACTATCGATGATTGAAAGCAGATTATTTGGTTGAATGAGACAAAAATTAATTGATTTGGATCAGATGACAGAAAGTGGGTGTGGAAACAAAAAGGTCAATCCTTACTTGACAAGAAGATCCAAAAAACACTTAAGCATGGGAGTGGAAATATAATAGTATGGAATTATATAGGATGGAATGGAATTGGAAGGATGACAAAGATTGAGGGGAGGATGGATACCAAGTAATTTGTAATAATTCTTGAAAAAAACCTACTTCCTAACATTGAAAAATCTAACAATTCTGAAAAAGAGGTTATTTTTTAGCAACATAATGATCTTAAGCATAACTCAAAATTAACATGTAAATGGTTTAATCATCATGGAATTAAAGTAATGGATTGGCTTGCTTCGTCTCTTGATCTTAATTCCATTGAACATCTTTGGGAGCACCTCAAATGCTAGGTCGATACTTAGAAGATAAAACCAAAGGGAGTTTGGAAATTATGGAAATAAATAGCTGCAAAATAGAATAATATTGAAGGACTTTTGTCCCAAAAGTTAATAGAAAGTATGCCTAGGAAGTTGAAAGCAATTATCAAGGCCGAAGGAGGTCCTACAAAGTAATGATATGTAATTAGATACTACATTCAAAAAATTGTTTCAATACTATTTTAAATTGGATTGGTAATAGCTTCATAATTACTTAATGGATTCTTTTCAACTTAGATTCATTTGGTAGCTGTAAAATAATACTTTATTTGCTATATAAACCACGTGTCATTATTCACTACAATTCATCTATAATATATTATTCTTTTCAAAATATATCAATATCAAAATATTTTTTTGAGTCACTATACTATCTAATTAGGAGCTATGTAGCCATATTCTATAGGACCTTTCATATGTGTCCAACTCATAAGACACATGTCTAATTTGCAAGATAAGCTTTTTATATATGTGCCATATGTCCAACTTGTATCATAAGTTACTAATATATAAAATACATAGTTAATTTATTAATCAAATTTTATTTACCTATTTTTATCTATTTATATTATCTAGATATTTATTAGAATAAATAAGGATATTTTTCACATGAAGTCATCTAAGTTTATAACTAGAACTAGTTTTTTATATATTGAGCTTGATAGAGTTGATTTTTATGCATATATTAAATTGTAAAAATTAAAAAATAATATAAATACTTGCTTATTATAATAATAATTTATTATAATCTATCATAATATTAAGTTTCAATTATAATAGTTGCCATGAAACAATTTGTACTTTTATAAATCACACTTGACAATTTAAACATCATATTTATTTAAGTCAATTATCTTAAGATGATTCTTAAAGATGGTATAATGATCTATCAAATCTTTAGTATAAAAAGCCTCAAAAGATCTAAAGAACTTCTTTACATGATCTATCAAGATTTCAATATGTGCTCCAAAACATACCAAAATATGATTAAGAATAATTATAGTTGCTAATTTTGAAGAATTTTGTGACAGCCATAAGTTTATTGCCTATATTAAATTCTCTACTATCACCAATATATATTTAATTATATATAAGATGATATCAAGCAACTTAATAATATCAAAAGATCAAGAGTAGCTTAAACCCATGATGGATAAAGTTCAAAATCTAATTTGGTTTAATTTCACACTTTACACTAAGAAACATATGTAGTAACTTACTGATACATATAAGTATGCTAATGCAATAGAGAATATATTATGTGTATTCTAAAATTTCTAAGCACCACATATAATTAATATATCTAAAAAAATCTATAATATAGCCTTAGAACTATGTGCTTAGTTTCATCAAACCACACAAGGAATAACAAACCTTTTTTTTAAGAAAACCTTGCTTCTTGGTGACTAATTCTATTTGGCTCTATATTGAAGATAGCTAAAATAAATCTCCCTTGCTGAGGCTTTTTCAAAATTATAAATTCCTCTCATATATTTCTGAATACTTAAATCCTATCAAATTTTTATTTCAAACTTAATCACAAATTACAAATGTAGGGCTTAATATCAAAATAAGATATGTTAGTATATGCCATTCAAGAACTAGTTCATTATCATAATTTTTAAGCCTCAAGTTTTAGTTAAAACTTCTTCTAAAGGACTTTGATTACAAAACAATTGTGCCTTCATCCAAATTAATAATATATATCCAATGCAAAACTTCAAAGTCATATTCTTGAAGCAACAATGTCTATCCAATAAGCTTGATAATAAATTTATTTGATTCCATAAGCTACTTCAAAGATTATTGGTTAATCATCTATATAAATTTTTTTCTATACAAATAAGAATAAAAGTGAATAATAGCCCAAATTTCTACCAAAGCTTTTCCATCATCAAATAATTAGTCAGACTCTATATTATTTTTTCTTCTAAAAGTAAATTCAATAAAATATTTGTATATTATTTCATCTTTTTGTACTAAGACTATTCCAAATTATACCACACTCCAATTTGTATGTAACTAAATTATTTTACAGCATTTGGATATTAAAGCACTTAAGTTAAATCCAATTTTTATTTCAATGTATCAAATGACTAATATTGCTCATAATTTTAAGTCTAGAATTTATTTTTTCTAGTAATAATAGTTAAATACTTCGAACTCAAGCTAAATTTCTTAATAAATTGATAGTAATAATTTTTAAACTAAAAAAAGCTCAAAGTTATAAAACATTGATTGATATTGAAATCTTCTACAAAAGAACTATTTTTTCTTCTTGCATACTAAGACCTTACAAAACAATTATATTGCCTAAGTATGATAATCAATTGTGGAAGAATTTACACTTATCATTGAATAAATATAATTTCTATTATAATAATTGCTCAAAAATTTCTTGTAAATACTTCACATGATCACATGGATTGCTATTAAAAATAATAACACTATAAATTTAATATCTAGCAAATGATAAGTCAATCAAAAATTGATCTATGAACCTTTGAAATTCAATTGTTATATTCTTAAAGCTATATAAAAGAAATTTCTAATAATAGTATTAATCTTTATTTTTTTAAGTAAATTTTTAAAATATTATATTCATCTAATCTTCCAAGTAATGGCATTTGGTGATAGTTAGATTACAAGTTCAAAGTATTAAAAACTCAAGAAAATATTTGTACATCAAATAATTATTTTGGCATTAGCATTTAATATCAATCCAACTTGATCTTATAATTAATATAATAATAATCTCTATTTATTTTCTTTTCTACTAAGTTACTAAAAACATACCTTTTAGAAGCATAATTATAGTACAAGCTTACTTGCCATTAAATAATTCAATCAAGTTTAGAACTAATAATTCTTGACAATGAATTTAGATATAAGCTTCTTTTGAATTATTAAATTTATAAGGCCATCAAAATATTAAATCATCATCTTTCATAATTTAAATGATCATCAAAAAATAATATTTGTGTTGTAGTACCAATATGATGTTGTTTTAATTCCAATGGCCAATTATTAAACTCTATGATCTCAATCTTCATCAATGGAGTATCATTACATATTGGCAAGGCTTACAATTGCTAATTTGTAGAAGGAACAACTCATGTGCTTTCAACATCTTTATTTGTATCCCAACAAGGACTTAATCACCAAAATTTGTGTATAAATTGATGGTATTAATAGAACATGGATTACCTTAAAAAAAAACACATTTTGTTGTATTATAACATGGCTATTGTATTAAAGAAAAATAAAAAATATACATATTATAATAGAAATTATGTTTAAATATATTAAAAAAATTCTTTAAAGATATTAATAAAAATTAAGAATGTAGTAAAATAATTTAGTATAAATATTACCTTTTGATTTTAAACAAAGATTTTCTTACTTTTTAGTCTCATAAATAAGACAAAATAAAATATTTTATTAAAAAAAAAATCATAGACATCTTTATAAAAAAAATTAAAATTTTTTATGATTTTTTTGTTATTTTTTTCGAATTTCTTATAATTTCTTTAATATTTCATTATAATTTTTTTTAAGAATTGAATAAGATTTATTTGAAATTAAATAGCATGTGATAAGATTTTTTAGATTATTTAAAATTACCAATAAGATATTTTTAAAAATGTTATGTATTTATTTTTTGATTTTAAATCCAAATTCAAAATAAGATTAAATTCTTTTAAAGCCAAATGCCTAGTTCATTCACATGCTAATCTTTATATCACACAATATTATGTAAGCACTTCTTTGGTTCTTTTTTTTCCTAAAGTCTTAGGTAAGAGTAGAAAAAATATGTTAAGTATGTAGTTCTTTTGCTACATACTACGTCAATTAAAAGTAACTTAGATTCCTAAATCTTTATAAGCATATATCCCACTGCATCCTTCCATTATTTTCTAACCTTATAATAAGCAAATAGCCATTATGATGTTGTAGTACATCAAAAAAACAAAAAAAAAAACAAAAAAATCCCTCAGCAAAGTATTGAGGTCTATAACTTTGTTTAAAAGAAAGCAATGTTAATCTTCTCTACTGTCATAAGTAATTGTGGTCCTAGTCAAAAAGCCCATGGTACATTCTTTCTTATTTGTAATAGTCTTTCCATGAGTTTGACAATTATTATCCTAAAATATATTAGGTTTATATATTCAAATTACAAATAAATACCAATATATTATAAATATAGACAATATATCACAAAGTGCCTCTATTTTGTTGACCAAAGCAAAAGAGAAGTCATCATCCTTAGATACAACTAAAAAAACTTATTAATCACCTAAAATACTATCAATATTGGATCTATTGGATTTTTTGGCTTTAAGGAGTGATATCCTGAATATATGAGTAAAAACAAAGTTGCTTCAAATTCATTGAAATTGATGGACACAAGAGCCTAAAGATGTAGCATATAAAATGGTTGAAGAATCAAGAAATTGGTGAATATAATATGCAACCTTTAGAACCTTTTTTTTAAGTATCACTCAATAAATGAATATTTTCAAAAATGTACCAAAGTCATATAGTTTGATATATAAACTACTATTATATAAGCTATTATTATGGATATATTGATTACTAAAATAAGAAGGATTAGATAGAAATAGAAGTAGATAAATTTGATGATATCTTGTGGAGAAGCTTTATAGACACAAATTTGACTTTTTAATTATTTGTAGGTCATTGATAGGTTTAAAATTTAGCCAACAAGTTGACCACTTGTTGTACATGTTGATTGCTTGCTTTATAAGTTAGCCACATATTGCACATAGTGACCATATATAACAACCTTATATAACTATTGGAGATTCTTAAAGGAAAAAATTACTTAGTATATTTAATTTGGTATCAAGAAGTGTTTTGATAATATAAATTATACAAATCTATCATTTCATATTTTATGTTTAGGTTCATTGGTACGTTTATGTATTAGGATTGTTTTGCAATATCTTTGCTTATATGGATTGTCTTTATTGTATCAAAATTATCTCTAATATATTTGACATATGTTAATATTTTGTTTGCAAAGTTGATTCTAATTTTTAAATTCCAAATTAAAAATAAATAAAATTAAAAACAAAAACTTAGCACTACTCCATTCAAATAAGATCTTGAGCTAAACTCCTTGGATTAAAAATTATTATTTAATGCAACCAAGGTTGTGCCTACAATACACTAAAGTCACAAATGACTTCAAAACTGTAAAAAACTTACTATATGCAATTGGTTGTAGAAATGAGCATCAAAATTTTCTTACAATGGTCACTAGTGTCTATTCTATTCTAAAACATTTTATGCTTGAGAAGCTAGAAAAAAAAAAGTTAAATAGCAATTATTTGAAAGTATATTGTAACATACTAAAAAATCCTTGTTGCCAAATTTGTATTTTTTTTATATATTAAAAAAATTCTAAAAATATAATATATCTTTTTATCTTTGAATTATTTTTATCTTTTTTGTTATATCTTTATTTTTTATTTTTTTTATTTTTTTATTTTTTTATTTTTTTATTAAATTAGTTTTCTAATATATTTTTAATAATCAATAAATGTTTCTTTTAATTTAATTTATTTAGGAAATTAATTATTTTATTTTATTTTATTTTATAAAAATATTTTATTAAAGCATTTTACGTATTTATATTTTTAATTTTTTTTAATTTGATAAAATTCTAAATTTGTACTTATATTTTGAATATATTATTAAATAAATTTAATATATTTTTAATATTAAATTGAATAAAAAATATTATTTATATTAATTTTTTTTAATATATCTGTATTGAGGCAAAATAAAGTATCTTTAGATTGCTTATATAATACAAGCAACAAAATAATCTCCTTTCATCTTAAATATGTACTTGAATTACCAAATCTAATTTAATTGTTACTATTAAATACAATAGAAATGACATTACAAAAGAAAATGAAATTCAAATTGAAAAAATTATACAAGGTTAATTTTATATTATTTGTAATTTTTTATTATTCTTTGATCGTTTGAATCATCTATAAAAATATTATAAATTTTTGGCTAAAAATATTTAACTAATTGAAGTATAAAAATCTTAAAATCAATATTAATAAATTCAAAGATTCATAAATCATACAACTTTATGTGATGATAAAATCAATATTTTGTCTACTTTTCATCGTATAAGTGTTAATTTTTAAAATAAAATTTTCTATCACTAATCTATAAGGCCAATAAAAGAGATCCAATGATGCTTTCGAGAGCTCCACCAAGTAAAAGAAGAAGGCTTCAAGAATAATTACACTATATGTATTTTTATTTTTAGATAAATATTTATTCAATCACAAGCAAAGTGAGTAGATATTTATAAAGCAGTCTAATCTTTATTGCTATATTGTCACCATAGCAAAAAAAACAGTGTAATAAAATAGAACCATATTTTAGGATTTGTACTTAAATGTTTGTAGATTAATCCTCCAATTATTACATTGCAAAGACACATAGTAAGTACACACAATTATGATATACACAAAGGTGCTAAAGATAAAGTTGGCCTATGCTTTGGTAGTTCCTATTCTTTTTGAACAAGTTTAAATAGTAGAACATGAGCAAAAGGCAAATTTAGTAGAATTAGAATTCATTATAGCCAAGTTTGCTACTATAAATTCTATTTTTTCCATATTTGGTAAAATATTATCTAAAAGTCTAATTAAAAGTTATACTAGTTTTTTTAATAGATATAAATAATAAAAGTCTAGCTAAATAAAGAAAAAGTAAAAAAAATAGAATATTTATAAAGATGTGTAGTGATAGCATACTTCATGGAAGGCAAATCTATGGCTAAGGTCTTGCAAAGATGGCTAGTATACATGAGAATCAATATACACAAAGAACTACAAGTTGGTGTTGACCTAAGCCACAACTTCTTTTATGTCATGTATTTGGATGAAGTAGTGTCACAATAAATGCTAACAAAAAAACTATACCTCTTACAATAAGAGACTTATATTATTCAGCTGTAATTAGCAAGATTTAATTGAAATCACCTAGTTGACATAAAAATATTGACATGAATAACCTTAAAAGTAATCTTAAATGAACTAGTAAATAGCATAAGAAACCTTGCTCAAAATTTTAAGATGGTATTTAAAAGTATTAAATTAAAAAAATATGAAAAAAATTTAAAAATTATATTGTATTAACAAAATTTTGTACATTCTTACAATAAGAATACTCAACCCAATGACTAAAAAGATAACTTATAATGAGATAGATTACAATAATCTATTTATTTGATGTAAATATTTCTTATCTACTTTGAATCTAATTTATGATTGATCTCATTTCTTAATTATTGCTAAATCAATCACAAGAAAAACCAAATATAAGATGTATCAATATCCAATCAATTAACTCCATAAGGTAGAATGAATCCAATAGTAAATGAAATTCAACTAACCTCTATGGTCTCAAAGATCCTTCCTCCTCCACTTGAGTAAGGAACATCAATATATCTATTTCAAATACCAATAACAAGGTCTCTAGGTAGTTTTGGCAAATCAAACAAAATTGAAGATTCAAAACAAATGTAAAAACATCAACCTAAGGATGATAGACTGAACATATATAATCCACAACATTGAAGCTTAAATTAGGCTATGTGACTCAATAAAAAATAATGTCATGAAAGAAAATCATTTTTTAGTACATCCAATTTTTTTGATATAAATAAATTAAATGAAGCTTATAACAATTGAACAAGACAACTACTAAACAAGGCATTCAACTATGAAATAAATTAAGATAAATAAGTAGAAAAAATCAAAAAAATCATCTTGGATCTCCCACAATAATCACAAGATAATAAAACTAGAGCCAAGACATAGAAAAATCATATCAAAGCATTCTGCTATTGCCAAATAAGTCCAAAGAAAATATATACTAAAATACCACATTTGTCAACCTTACTCAGACTAAAGCAAATAGTAAGCCTCATTTTGACTCCTTCATTATTTCTATGTATATATATATATATATATATATATATATATGAATTAAGCAGATAAAGATATAAGATACAAGGAATTGAGAGTTGATAATATGGCCATAAGCATGGTATGAAACATGATACATGCTCAACCAATTGAGGTAGTTTAGCTCTAACTTATTTGAATAGACATTCACATGAACAAAATAAATCTATTATATTTGATTTCTATGTAGATGAATTATGATAATCTTATGAGTGTAATAAAAAATTTCTACTTAGTATACCAAGGTCGGAGCAAGATACATTCTAAGGAGACCTTTGAAACACCTTATATTCCTATAAAGAATATCCAAAAAGTAATTAAAGTGAATTAGGATCTAATTGCTTACTTGGCCTTTTTCTTTAATAAGTGATTAAAAAGCCAAGAATTGGTAATTAATATAATCCACCTTCTAGCATAAATTTCGGTGTCTAGAAAAATTATAGCAAGAAGAAACCAAATGTTGATTCTATTGAAAAATCATTTAATTCTTATCTCCTTAAAATTGTGAGAAAAAAATAAAATAAAATAAAAAATAAATTAGATACCATAAAAATTAAAATAAGAAGTTAGAGCCTCTTTCCTTCCTCCCCCTCTCCATCAATTCAAACCATGAAGCTAGCAATATTATATAGAATGTGCAAGGATTAATCTATTCAAAAAAAGTAAAGTTATGTGCAATTATCTTCAACAATTCCAGCATAAGGTAGATATCTTTTAAATACAAGAATATAAACTCCATGGTAAAAATTTGTCAATACTAAAGAACAAAATATGGCAAGGAGCTAATTTTTTTGGATAAGAGGCTAATATTTCATTCAATGATATGGCAAACAAAGGGGAGATCAAAAGTAGAAGGATAAGCTTATGTATCTCCTCTCATATATTTATTTTGTTGTATCTTTGAGCCACTTAATATTTCAAATGGCACAATAGATCCAGCATTGAGATATGCTTGGAAGTGAAATTGTGATTCTAAATATATATGTCTTATATATTACACATGAGTAATATGCATTATAGGTAGAATTAGTAGATATGTCATTCATTAATTGCAGATGGGTACTCACTAGAAATTAAAATTTTATTGAGAGAAGAAGCAAAAAATATAATACCTAAAAATTAGTGCTTTCAGGTGACAAATGCAAAATCTTTTAGATACCCATAACCTCCTTTCAAGTAGCTAACAATCTTTTGACATTGCATATTCTGAGGTTTAGTTGAAACAATAGGTGTTGAAATAATACTTGTGCCATGGCACGTCTTAATTAAACCTATGTATTCTTGTTATTGAGGGCTATCACTACTAAATTTGATTATATGATTTTTAGAAATAACATTTATTTAGATTATTTGGCAATGTGGAGACAAATTCACTTAAAACCAAAATTGTAGTAGAAATTGTCCTACATAATGAGAGTATAGTTTCTAACTTTTGAAGAAGTATAAATCTAAATATGGAAAATTTGGCACTCAAACTCTTTACTACTTTTTTTTGAGAAGTTATACCATTGCATATAATTTATAAATTATACTATGTTTAAAAAAATATTAAGCAATAAAAGAACAAGGACCTTTTGTCGTAGGAATTGAGCACTATAATTGATGCACTACAAAAGAGCTTTGGAGATGATAGGTACTAAGTTTAATTAGTCAATTATGTTGACTAATTACATTAATTGGAAACTAAGAAGATAGAAAGGCCAAACCTTTGTATTCAATTGAAGTAAAAATAAATAAGAAATAGTTGTATAATAGAATTTTTTTATGTGCACAAAGAACAATCTATGGCCCCTCACATTGCAAAACTTGTAGATGAATATGGACAATTGCAAGGAAATTCGGAGATGTTGGCATACATTTATCAAACTTTCTATAATAAATTGTATAAGGTGCATTCAATCACCATAGAAACTAGATGCATCGAGTAGCACACAACAATTGACATGTCAAATTAATTGGATATAAGAATAAAAGCTAGTTTTTGGAAGCTACTCACCTTTGGCAAGCTCACAATAATATTAAGTGCTATATAAGTGACTAAGTCATGTAAGTCAAATAATATTATTTTAGAATTTTACAAGATATTTTAAAATTTGTTAGGAATGGAATATTTATCCATGTTACAAGGGAGAATTAAATTGGGCCACCTTTTCCATAAGATGACTTAAGAATCAATATCCTTGTTGCACCAGAACAAACTAAGACATGATATTTCTAATTGGATGCCAATTACTTTGCTAAATATTAGTTATAAGATTTATATCAAAGCTTTGCAACTCCATCTCAAATCAATATTTATACATATTATTAATATAAATCAATTCTTATTTTTATCTAGGTAATATATTCTAAATAATTTATTATTGATGCATGAATAGACAAAGAAATTGAAACAATCCATCTTTTTTCTAAAACTCGATTTTTCAAAAGCTTATGACATGGTTGAATGGCACTTCTTATTTATAATATTGGATAAAATGGGCTT